>NW_027518978.1:227500-230000 GCF_043159265.1 Tasmannia lanceolata | reverse complement strand
GCCCAAGGCTTGTGAGCAAGGCTTGTATGCATGGCTTGTGTGCAAGGCTAGCGTCCAAGGCTTGTGCGCATGGCTTGTGCGCAAGGCTTGTGTCCAAGGCTTTTGTGCAAGGCTCGTGCGCAAGGCTAGTGTGCAAGGCTTGTGCGCATTGGCAGGTAGCCCACCAGCATGCACGATCCAAATGCCACTCACGCGACAACACGGTGCCAAGCCGGGCATGGTGTGCACTCAAAACCAATCAACGGACAGAGGTCATGCGTCATGGGGGGGATCTAGCAAGGCCATGGGGAAGGTCATGGAGGACCTTGGAAGCAAGCGCAAGACGAGAGCGAATCGAACAAGGGGCCAGGACGGGGCCTTGTGCCCATGGTCTTCGCAAGACAGCGTCCAAGGCACCCGAAAGCCCAAGGGAACCCAAACCCGGCCGACACTTGCAATCGCACATGCTCTCTGCAACACACCATCAATGCCGCCCAACGGGGCCAGCACGAGCAGTCCTCCGCGGTCCCCTGGCCCTGCGCACGTTTGTCTTCGAAACCGAGCATCAATGCCACAGAAAGTGCCGGGGCGCCAGCTGGAGCCATCATCCGCGTTGCCATGGCTCGCTTGGCCTTGGCTTGCCAGGCCCCGACACGAGCAATCGCGCATTTTCTTTGCAACCGACCATCAATGCCGCCCAACGGGGCCAGCACGAGCAGTCATCCGCGGTCCCCTGGCCCTGCGCACGTTTGTCTTTGAAACCGAGCATCAATGCCACAGAAAGTGCCGGGGCGCCAGCTGGAGCCATCATCCGACGTGCCATGGCTCTGGTCCCATGGTCTTCGCAACCGAGCATTCGTGACACCCGCGGGGCCAGGACACCAACCCTTCCGACACGAGCATTCGCGCATGTTCTTTGGCCACACAACGGCGCCAGCACGAGCAAAATCATCCGCGGTGCGGTGGCCTTGCACGGCCTTTTGTCTTTGGAACCAACCATCAGTGCCACGGGAAGTGCCGGAGTCCCGGCATCCGCGGTGCCAAGTCATTGCGCCCTTGGTCTCTGCAGCGGGGCATGCCGGGCACTCCCAACCATTGCAAGCAAGCAAGCAAGCAAGAAAGAAAGTAAGTAAGTAAGTAAGTATTACATATAGGGGCGGGACATGCGGGGAGATCTGCGAAACGTGCATTACGGGGCACACGCGTACCTACCGGGGCATACCGACCCCTATTGGGGCACACGTGTGCATATCGGGGCATACCGGGCCTATCGGGGCACACGCGTACATACCGGGGCATACCGAGCCCTACTGGGGCACACGTGCGCATATCGGGGCGTACCAAGCCTATCGGGGCATACGCATGTATCCCAAGGCATACCGAGTCTATCCGGGCATACGCGTTCATACCGGGGCGTAACGGGCCTATCGGGGCATACTTGGGCATATCCGGGCAAAAAATGCCCAAAACTTGCGCAACCTTGGCAACCGTGGTCCATTCCTCTCTATATGCCTAGCCTTGCCAACCGTGGTCCATTCCTCACTATATGCCATGGCCTTGTGCCCATGGTCTTCCCAAGACAGCGTCCAAGGCCCCCGGAAGGCCAAGGGAGCCCAACCCAGCAATGCCCTGCTATGGCAAGCCAAGGCCAAGCATTCCGGTGCCTATCCGGGCAAAAATGCGATTCCTCTCTATATGCCTAGCCTTGGCAACCGTGGTCCATTCCCCACCATATGCCATGGCCTTGTGCCCATGGTCTTCCCAAGACAGTGTCCAAGGCGCCCGGAAGGCCAAGGGAGCCCAACCCAGCAATGCCCTGCTTTGGCAAGCCAAGGCCAAGCATTCCGGTGCCTAACCTTGGCAACCGTGGTCCTTTCCTCACCATATGCCATGGCCTTGTGCCCATGGTCTTCGCAAGACATCGTCCAAGGCGCCCAAAAGGCCAAGGGAGCCCAACCCAGCAATGCCCTGCTAGGGCAAGCCAAGGCCAAGCATTCCGGTGCCTAACCTTGGCAACCGTGGTCCTTTCCTCACCATATGCCATGGCCTTGTGCCCATGGTCTTCGCAAGACATCGTCCAAGGCGCCCAAAAGGCCAAGGGAGCCCAACCCAGCAATGCCTTGCTAGGACAAGCCAAGGCCAAGCATTCCGGTGCCTATCCGGGCAAAAACGCCCAAAGCATGCCCATTCCTTAGCCTATCCAGGCAAAACGCCCAAAATCTGCACATTCTAGTGCCTATCCGGGCAAAAACGCCCACCAGCATGCCACCCTCCTATAGGGTTTGCGCAACCAACCAGCCTAACCACCAGTGGCAACCAAAGGTGCTGTTAGCGACGACTTCTGAAGACGCAACGAGACGCGACGTGTTTGCGCCCAGACGCGACGAGACGATGCGGGATCTGCGCCCAAGAATGCCTAGACCCGTCGACTTGATGCGGGATCAGCTCGCCCAAGCATGCCTAGTGTGCAAGGACTGTGTGCAAGGCTAGTGTCCAAGGCTAGTGCCCAAGGCTTGTGTGC
>NW_027518978.1:217500-220000 GCF_043159265.1 Tasmannia lanceolata | reverse complement strand
AAAAGCAAATCGAACAAGGGAGGTAAGCTCACAGGTACGAAGAAAAGGAACCCTTGTGCGCATTGGCGGAGGCAAACTACCCAACCAAGCCAGCAGCAACCAAGCCATAGGGTTGCAAACAGACGTGCAACCCAGTACCCACAAGGGCAGGGGTAAGCCGCCGAGCCTAGCAAGGTAGGTGTGCTCCCAAAACCAAACAACGCACAAAGGGAGCAAACACGGGCAAACAAGTGACGCCATGGCCTACTCGCCCACCGCCCTCTATATTGCCTAACCTTGGCAACCATGGTCCATTCCCCACTATATGCCATGGCCTTGTGCCCATGGTCTTCACAAGACAGCATCCAAGGCGCCTGAAAGGCCAAGGGAGCCCAACCCAGCAATGCCCAGCCAAGGCCAGGCATTCCAGTGCCTACCCGGGCAAAAACGCCCAAAGCATGCCCCATTCGTTAGCCTATCCAGGCAAAAACGCCCAAAACCAGCCCATTCCAGTGCCTATCCGGGGAAAACGCCCAAAGCATGCCCATTCCTTAGCCTATCCAGGCAAAAACGCCCAAAACCAGCACATTCCAGTGCCTATCCGGGCAAAAACGCCCTAAGCCTGCGCATTCCAGCGCCCCGCAGCATGCCACCCTCCTATAGGGTTTGCGCAACCAACCCGCCTAACCACCAGTGGCAACCAAAGGTGCTGTTAGCGACGACTTCTGAAGACGCAACGAGACGCGACGGGTTTGCGCCCAGACGCGACGAGGCGATGCGGGATCTGCGCCCAACCGTGCCTACACCCGCCGACTTGATGCGGGAGCTGCTGGCCCAAGCATGCCTAGCGTGCAAGGCCTGCGTGCAAGGCTAGTGTGCAAGGCTCGTGGGCAAGGCTAGTGCGCAAGGCTAGTGCCCAAGGTCTGTGTGCAAGGCTAGTGCCCAAGGCTAGTGAGCATGGCCTGTGTGCAAGGCTAGTGTGCAAGGCTTGTATGCAAGGCTAGTGTGCAAGGCTGGTGTGCAAGGCTTGTGGGCAAGGCTGGTGCGCAAGGCTAGTTCCCAAGGGTTGTGTGCAAGGCTAGTGCCCAAGGCAAGTGCGCAAGGCTCGTGCCCAAAGCTAGTGCGCAAGGCTTGTGTGCAAGGCTACTGCGATGGGCCAGTGCCCAAGGCTTGTGAGCAAGGCTTGTATGCATGGCTTGTGTGCAAGGCTAGCGTCCAAGGCTTGTGCGCATGGCTTGTGCGCAAGGCTTGTGTCCAAGGCTTTTGTGCAAGGCTCGTGCGCAAGGCTAGTGTGCAAGGCTTGTGCGCATTGGCAGGTAGCCCACCAGCATGCACGATCCAAATGCCACTCACGCGACAACACGGTGCCAAGCCGGGCATGGTGTGCACTCAAAACCAATCAACGGACAAAGGTCATGCGTCATGGGGGGGATCTAGCAAGGCCATGGGGAAGGTCATGGAGGACCTTGGAAGCAAGCGCAAGACGAGAGCGAATCGAACAAGGGGCCAGGACGGGGCCTTGTGCCCATGGTCTTCGCAAGACAGCGTCCAAGGCACCCGAAAGCCCAAGGGAACCCAAACCCGGCCGACACTTGCAATCGCACATGCTCTCTGCAACACACCATCAATGCCGCCCAACGGGGCCAGCACGAGCAGTCCTCCGCGGTCCCCTGGCCCTGCGCACGTTTGTCTTCGAAACCGAGCATCAATGCCACAGAAAGTGCCGGGGCGCCAGCTGGAGCCATCATCCGCGTTGCCATGGCTCGCTTGGCCTTGGCTTGCCAGGCCCCGACACGAGCAATCGCGCATTTTCTTTGCAACCGACCATCAATGCCGCCCAACGGGGCCAGCACGAGCAGTCATCCGCGGTCCCCTGGCCCTGCGCTCGTTTGTCTTTGAAACCGAGCATCAATGCCACAGAAAGTGCCGGGGCGCCAGCTGGAGCCATCATCCGACGTGCCATGGCTCTGGTCCCATGGTCTTCGCAACCGAGCATTCGTGACACCCGCGGGGCCAGGACACCAACCCTTCCGACACGAGCATTCGCGCATGTTCTTTGGCCACACAACGGCGCCAGCACGAGCAAAATCATCCGCGGTGCGGTGGCCTTGCACGGCCTTTTGTCTTTGGAACCAACCATCAGTGCCACGGGAAGTGCCGGAGTCCCGGCATCCGCGGTGCCAAGTCATTGCGCCCTTGGTCTCTGCAGCGGGGCATGCCGGGCACTCCCAACCATTGCAAGCAAGCAAGCAAGCAAGAAAGAAAGTAAGTAAGTAAGTAAGTATTACATATAGGGGCGGGACATGCGGGGAGATCTGCGAAACGTGCATTACGGGGCACACGCGTACCTACCGGGGCATACCGACCCCTATTGGGGCACACGTGTGCATATCGGGGCATACCGGGCCTATCGGGGCACACGCGTACATACCGGGGCATACCGAGCCCTACTGGGGCACACGTGCGCATATCGGGGCGTACCAAGCCTATCGGGGCATACGCATGTATCCCAAGGCATACC
>NW_027518978.1:202500-210000 GCF_043159265.1 Tasmannia lanceolata | reverse complement strand
TATTTATAGGAGAATGGGATAGGAGGTTAGGTGAGGTTAGGTGAGGTTAGGTAAGGTTAGGTGAGGTTAGGTGGTTAGGTGAGGTTAGGTGAGGTTAGGTGAGGTTTGGATGGTTAGGATGAGAGGAGAGGTTAGGTGAGGTTAGGTGAGGTTTGGATGGTTAGGATGAGAGGAGAGGTTAGGTGGTTTTGGATGGTTAGACCCAGGTCAAGATCTGCCATTGATCTAACGATTTACGGAAATCGGGTCTCGGAATGGAATCAGGGTTCGGGCTATGAAGTGACCCTATCTTATTTTGTCCCGATTGATGATCCGTAAAGTCAGATCAAGATATTAATGACCTAAAACATATATTAGGTTATTGTTGGTTAAAGTAAAGCAAAATGTGGGTGTCTACAGATGCCCCTCTTTGGTAGAGACGACGTAGTCATCGAATACCAAAGCTAAAATGACAGAACCATTTTGCGTAACTTTAATCGACAAAGGAACCCCCTAAACACAATGCAACCTAATATAATGCAAGACCTTAGATGAAATCCTAGAATTGGAATGCAATAAAACAAACCCGCTGCGGTGCCGCTGGCAACGAGAGAAATGGGATACCATTTTCAAATGGATTTTCGGAGGGAAAGGAATATCGCTTTTGAACAGCTTCAGAGGAAATGAGACGTCATTTTCAAATGGTCTCAGAGAGAATAATGGATGACTTTTGAAAGATTCTTAATGAAAATGCAGCATCATTTTTGAATGGGCTTGGGCAAGATAAAATACCTTATTTATACGGATTCCAAGGAAATGAGACATCATAGTTGTATGATGTTCAAAGGGTATAAGAGATCATTGTTGTATGGACTTGAAGAGAATGAAATACCGTATTTGTACGGATTCCAAGGAAATGAGACATCATAGTTGTATGATGTTCAAAGGGGATAAGAGACCATAGTTGTATGGACTCGAAGAGAATGAAATACCGTATTTGTACGGATTCCAAGGAAATGAGACATCATAGTTGTATGATATTCAAAGGGTATAAGAGACCATAGTTGTATGGACTCGAAGAGAATGAAATACCGTATTTGTACGGATTCCAAGGAAATGAGACATCATAGTTGTATGATGTTCAAAGGGTATAAGAGACCATAGTTGTATGGACTCGAAGAGAATGAAATACCGTATTTGTAAGGATTCCAAGGAAATGAGACATCATAGTTGTATGATGTTCAAAGGGGATAAGAGACCATAGTTGTATGGACTCGAAGAGAATGAAATACCGTATTTGTACGGATTCCAAGGAAATGAGACATCATAGATGTATGATGTTCAAAGAGGATAAGAGACCATAGTTGTATGGACTCGAAGAAAAGAGGCACCGTTCACAAACGGGCTCAAGGAGAAGACAAGACCATTCACAAATGGACTCGAGAAATGAGGCACCATTCACAAACGGGCTCAAGGAGGACGATACCATTCACAAATGGATTCGAGAAAAGAGGCGCCATTCACAAATGGGCTCAAGGATAAGACAAGACCATTCACAAATGGACTCGAGAAATGAGGCACCATTCACAAACGGGCTCAAGGAGAAGACGAGACCATTCACAAATGGATTCGAGAAATGAGGCACCGTTCACAAACGGGCTCAAGGAGAAGACAAGACCATTCACAAATGGACTCGAGAAATGAGGCACCGTTCACAAACGGGCTCAAAGAGGACACGAGACCATTCACAAATGGACTCAGAAAATGAGGCACCGTTCACAAACGGGCTCAAGGAGAAGATGAGACCATTCACAAATGGACTCAGAGAATGAGACACCGTTCACAAACGGGTTCAAGGAGAAGACGAGACCATTCACAAATGGACTTGAGAAATGAGGCCCCGTTCACAAACGGGCTCGAAGAATTTAGAGATTTTTTATGAACTTGAATTTGACGTAGGATTGGATTTTTTTTATTTTTTTTTTTAATTAAGGATTTGGATTTGATAAATTTTTTTATTTTTGGAAAATGAGGTACCGTCCGCAAACGGGCTCAAGGAGAAGATGAGACCATTCATAAATGGCCTCGAGAACAGAGGCACCGTTCACAAACGGGCTCAAAGAGGACATTAGAGCATTCACAAATGGACTCAGAGAATGAGAAACCTGTTCACAAACGGGTTCAAGGAGAAGACGAGACCATTCACAAATGGACTTGAGAAATGAGGCACCTTTCACAAAAGGGCTCAAAGAGGACATGAGATTTTTCATGAACTTGAATTTGACGTAAGATTGGATTTGTTTGAACCGGGGATTGGATTTGATGAATTTTGGATTTTTTTTTTATTAATTTTTTTTTTGAACTCAATGAAATCGGGGACATTATAGATCGTGCCCAGTAAAGATATTGGAAACCAAGACTTTGACGAATGATGAGACGACCAACCTTATGAACGAAGAACCATTAGTAACAAGAATGGATTAGGAACACTTTTATGAAACTTCAACAAGATTTTTCTCAATGAGACTGTTGGTCTTGTCTTCTGGGGATTTTGATAACTGAAACCTTGAACAAGATACTTGAAATTGGTAATTTAGAACAACGGCTCTCTAACATGGAAAAGCGGGATCTGTTTTTTGACAGGTGCTTAGATGAACATTTCTTGACCAGGATAGTATTTAACTAACCGGAAGGAAATTCTGAATTTTAATGGTTCATCTTTCTGAGAAATTGGCTCAACCACCATTGCATCTGGGGCTCTTCCAAGCTTAAGGTGCCTTCCTGGGGTATGATCTTTTTACGGAAGCTGGGCTTTCTGATGTTTCTACTTCTGAACTCTTCTGAGTTGATCTTCTTTGAAATGTAGCTGTTTGACTAGATTCTCGAACCCTTTCAGGTATAATTGCAGGGAGCTGCCTAGGCCGGGCCTCCTTCACCAAGACAGTTACATCATTTGGACATAGGAACGACGATTGACTCTTTCTAAAGAGAAAACTTAGATGAAAGGCACTACTCAAAGGATTGAGCAGCCCTGAAGGAGTGAACTTAGAATAACAAAGATTGACTGACTATACTGACAAACACAGTGATGCTTCTGACTTAGTTAATATTTTGTTTGGTAAGTCTATCCTTTCGAGGAATAGTTTTTCAATTGGTAAACACTGGACTTTTTCCTTAAAACAGTAATGCCTCAAGGATTTAATTACGCCCCCTAAGATTGCTTAGCTTCAATGCCCCCAGTTTTGAGGATATCACTTGAATTTGCTTGAACTTCAGTTGATCTTCAGTCTTGATACCAGCTGTAGCCTTCTTATAATGATTCTCTTACCGTGACCAAGTCACCTCTTCGGGGTTTTTAACTTGGCGGACCGCGCTAGCCTTAACTTTTGCCTGAACCACCATTCTAGGTTTTCGATCCAGCAGGCTATCCCCTTAGCTTTTGCCTAAGCCGCCCTTTCGGGTTTTCAACTTAGCAGGGGAATGATCTTAAATTTTGCCTAGACCGCCCTTTCAGGTTTTCAGTCTAGCAGATCTTCAAACTCCGTTCGTTTTCTTATTCATCATTTTTTTTTATTGTGTCTCGGGACCTAGCTCATTAGTTCTGAACACCAGAAGGACTTTATAGGTAGGATAGGGCTTTTCAAAGAATGGCTTAAGGTTCAACAAAGATTTCGACCGAACCTGTGAACAGGTTGCCTACATATCCCAAGGTAGGAATCAGGTCGTGTGTAGGTCAAGGCGAATGCCCCTAGTTTGAAGATCAATTGTTTGAAGGTTAATTGATTTTTTTCCTTTTTTCTTTTCTTTCTGGAACAATTAACTTCTCTTCTTTTGGAACTTGTCCCTCTTTTTTTTTCTGGAACGATTGATTTTTCTTTTTCTTTTTTTTTGAATCGACCGAACTCGGTTTAACCGAGCTGCCTACGTACCCCAGTGTAGGGATCAGGTCTCGCGTAGTTCGGGGCGGATGCCCCTAGTTTGATGGGTTTTCAAGAAAATTTGATTCAGGCTCGAAGGGTTTGCAAATCGGTATTCTTTTGACATTGGGTTTTGATTTTGGGATTTAATCGGCCAAAGGAGGCCTTTCGATGTTCAGATTGGGAATCGATCTAGGTTACTAGAGTCTGTCTGGTACTGATTATTTATTTCTTTTTTTTCTCTTTTTTTTTTTTTTCACGGAGTTTGACGGCATTTCCAGGTAAGATAATGGATTTTCTTCTTTCAAGATTCTAATGCGTGCTTTCGGCTTTCATAGAGCGAAACTTGTTCCTTGACATCCTCCATCTATGGATTTGTAACTCTTGATATCTGATGACCACTTTTCAATACTTGCTCTTGAACTTCTTATCTTGAATTTGTTGGCTTCATGTTATGAATTTGAGAACCAAGGTCATTGATTGGAAATATGAAAGTTATTTCCACTCTATGCCCCTTGCATAGCATATGATATTCACTTCATTCTTTCTTGAACCTTCTATCTGGGTCTTTCTCTTGACATTAATGGTAACGCTTACGGGACCATCTTTTTATCCTCAAAACGGGTTTACCAATTCTTCACACTCTTCAGAGGGTAATGTATTTTCAATCGGCATTTATTGGATCAAGGTTTCAGTGCCAGTGTTTACCACTTCAATTTCATCTTTGAAAGGCTGAGATTGGCGCTCCTCCTCTTGTTCAAGTAATCGTTGTGACTCAAGTGGAGTTTCGTCAATTTTGTTCTCATTTGAGGAGGGAGTCTTATTTTAAGATCAGAAGCACACTTAAGAAATAGACACAAGTGAACTATTGGAACTGGAACTTTATTTAAAGAAAAAGATACTACATCTGACAACCTATCCTGAACATGTTCAGGATTCACAACTCTAAAAGAAAAACAAAAGATAACTTGCCTAGACTAGGCATTAACCTAGAACTGTAGAACCGGACTCAACAATTGTACTGACCATGATGACTGACTCAAAATAAAATAGTAAACGACTAAAACTTTAACTGCCGCAACTGTTTGGCGTTGAAGGCTCGGCGAAGGCTGGTTCGTTCTGAACATCATCATGGCTGATACTTTCAATTTTGGACAATGATGACTGATTCGCATAGGGAAATGCCCCTAGCTCAAGGATTCTGAGAGTGAACTCTGAAGGACTTAGCAAAATAATCTTGAAAAAGGTAGCCCCTAGAGGAGGAACAGACCAGGGGTACAAGCAAGATTGGATTATCTGGACCAGGCATGATCAGATCATGAGAACGCATAATCGAAAGATTGTGAGATTCTGCATCTGCCAGTTAGGGGATGGCATGAAGATACGATCGAATCGTATGACAGAAGAACGAAAGACGCACGATCAAAAGATTAGATGAGATAGCATAGGATTACTTTCAACGGATAGATCATGAATGACTAATCCTATGAGATCTTTGGAAATGATGGGATTTATATCCTAACCCCAAAGGGAAAGTTTTTATTCTTCACACATTTTATCAGTGTTACCTGAAGGCATCAACCCTAATCCTAATCTAGCGGAGTGGAGATAGGATCTCAACTCATGACTTTGTTTGTGTACCTAGGACCGATCGTAGCCATTGGAAGATGGACTACGGTCTAATCTAGACACAAATGGGTAGGATATCCTAAACTAGGCTCACACATGTGATGCACATGTGTTCGTATACTACATGCATGTGTGGGTTAATCTAGGGGTAAGGCCAAGAGTTCCCTTAGCGCGAATCCATGTTCGATATACTGTACCAGTGTCCGGCGTATCAGTACGTGAACAAGGGATCCGTTTACGTACCTTAAAGGTACTAGGCTAAGGGTGGAATGCTTCTCTAGCACAGAGGCACCAGGTGATGAAATCCCAGTCAACCATGCTAGATAACACTCCGGGTTCCTAAAATAGGATGTGTGTGCACGTGAGATGCATGGTTTAGATGCAAGTGATGTAAGTGTGTGCAATATGTTTGCGCAATCTATGATGCCTTCAGGTTTTGTTAGATTAAGTTTGAGTAAAATGTGATGAGAAAATAAAACAAGACAAACTAATCTGACAAGTATACAAGAGATAGAGTTCTTATGAGCCAGTTAAATTAAATTCAAATGAATTATCTTTTGGAATTTTAATGAAGTTAGGTGATCCCCAGCAGAGTCGCCAGACTGTGGTACCCGATCCCGCGAGAGGGGCGTGGGGCGAGCCGCCGCGCTCTCTTCTCTTGGTCTCTCGTGTCCACGCGATTGGCGTGTGCATTTTAATATTGATTTGAATTCATCTTTCATGTGAACTTGGGATCACTAAGGCAATCCGAACTCCACACGAAAGAGAATGACAGAGTCGCCACCTAGATGTGGGATCTAGGACCCGAAATTAACCAGAAATCTAGACTCGCTACCTGGTTACGAGAATGGAAGGTATGGGGAGTTATCCACCACATGCACCATTCCTGCCCGATAATCGGTCTTCGATTCCAAAAGCTAACTCTTTTAAATTTATTTTAAATGGCTCATTCAACTCTATGTTAAAGTGCGAACTAAGTGACATGCATCCTAACATCTAATTTCAATGTGAATCCTAAATGTGTATCTTGATTTATTAATTTGTCTGGATTCAATCTAAGTGAAAGTTCTCCTAGAATTCTAATTTCATGGAAAGTCCTAAGTGATTTGATTAAGTATTTACAAGAAAATTAATATACAAAACACCACAATTTGTTGTGGTGCCGACTCGCGGGTGGTATGCCATCAGACATCCAAGCTGCCTACGTACCCAAGCCTCACTGGGATCAGAGTCGACGTAGTTCGGTGCACCTAAGCTAAGCTACTTATGCCTAACTCAACTAGGACACCGACCTAGACGGGATTGACTGTTTCAACAGTTTTAGGAGAAGTTATTTAATTCAAGTTGAGGATTTTATTATCTTAGGATTTCATCTAAGATGCTATATGATTCTCATCTAAATGCAAATGGTCCCTTAGACTAATGCAGGTTTGCCTACATCCTAGTTTACTAGGCTTGTCCTAGGGAAAGATTGGGTGACTAGTGTAACTAGACCTATGGCACGGTTGCTATACATAGCAAACGTCCGTGATGAGGCTGGACTCCTAACTCTAGGACTCCCTAAAACCTGAGACTCCCTAAAACTTAGGACACGACACGACACCGGTGTTCCTAAATTGGGCTCTAAGGGTCCTTACGACGGAAACCATAATCCAATGGTTCCGAGAGACACGAGATGAATCGAGATGATGAATAGTGTGAGGGAATGGGAAAGATAGAGAAAGGTGCGACTGAACTTGGGAGTGCCAAATTGCCTACGTACCCCGTGATGGGGATCAAGCCACACGTAGTTCCACTGGGGAAGTTACTTGGATTTTGGAAAACAGGATTGGTATTTGGATCAGGAATCGGGTTTGTATTTGAGCATTGGACTTGAGATTCAGAAACATTGATTTAGCAATGGGATTTTGGAATGGGGAATTTGCATCAAAGAATTGAGATTCGGCCAAATGGATTCAGACATGCGACTCAGATT
>NW_027518978.1:195000-197500 GCF_043159265.1 Tasmannia lanceolata | reverse complement strand
TAAGCTCACAGGTACGAAGAAAAGGAACCCTTGTGCGCATTGGCGGAGGCAAACTACCCAACCAAGCCAGCAGCAACCAAGCCATAGGGTTGCAAACAGACGTGCAACCCAGTACCCACAAGGGCAGGGGTAAGCCGCCGAGCCTAGCAAGGTAGGTGTGCTCCCAAAACCAAACAACGCACAAAGGGAGCAAACACGGGCAAACAAGTGACGCCATGGCCTACTCGCCCACCGCCCTCTATATTGCCTAACCTTGGCAACCATGGTCCATTCCCCACTATATGCCATGGCCTTGTGCCCATGGTCTTCACAAGACAGCATCCAAGGCGCCTGAAAGGCCAAGGGAGCCCAACCCAGCAATGCCCAGCCAAGGCCAGGCATTCCAGTGCCTACCCGGGCAAAAACGCCCAAAGCATGCCCCATTCGTTAGCCTATCCAGGCAAAAACGCCCAAAACCAGCCCATTCCAGTGCCTATCCGGGGAAAACGCCCAAAGCATGCCCATTCCTTAGCCTATCCAGGCAAAAACGCCCAAAACCAGCACATTCCAGTGCCTATCCGGGCAAAAACGCCCTAAGCCTGCGCATTCCAGCGCCCCGCAGCATGCCACCCTCCTATAGGGTTTGCGCAACCAACCCGCCTAACCACCAGTGGCAACCAAAGGTGCTGTTAGCGACGACTTCTGAAGACGCAACGAGACGCGACGGGTTTGCGCCCAGACGCGACGAGGCGATGCGGGATCTGCGCCCAACCGTGCCTACACCCGCCGACTTGATGCGGGAGCTGCTGGCCCAAGCATGCCTAGCGTGCAAGGCCTGCGTGCAAGGCTAGTGTGCAAGGCTCGTGGGCAAGGCTAGTGCGCAAGGCTAGTGCCCAAGGTCTGTGTGCAAGGCTAGTGCCCAAGGCTAGTGAGCATGGCCTGTGTGCAAGGCTAGTGTGCAAGGCTTGTATGCAAGGCTAGTGTGCAAGGCTGGTGTGCAAGGCTTGTGGGCAAGGCTGGTGCGCAAGGCTAGTTCCCAAGGGTTGTGTGCAAGGCTAGTGCCCAAGGCAAGTGCGCAAGGCTCGTGCCCAAAGCTAGTGCGCAAGGCTTGTGTGCAAGGCTACTGCGATGGGCCAGTGCCCAAGGCTTGTGAGCAAGGCTTGTATGCATGGCTTGTGTGCAAGGCTAGCGTCCAAGGCTTGTGCGCATGGCTTGTGCGCAAGGCTTGTGTCCAAGGCTTTTGTGCAAGGCTCGTGCGCAAGGCTAGTGTGCAAGGCTTGTGCGCATTGGCAGGTAGCCCACCAGCATGCACGATCCAAATGCCACTCACGCGACAACACGGTGCCAAGCCGGGCATGGTGTGCACTCAAAACCAATCAACGGACAGAGGTCATGCGTCATGGGGGGGATCTAGCAAGGCCATGGGGAAGGTCATGGAGGACCTTGGAAGCAAGCGCAAGACGAGAGCGAATCGAACAAGGGGCCAGGACGGGGCCTTGTGCCCATGGTCTTCGCAAGACAGCGTCCAAGGCACCCGAAAGCCCAAGGGAACCCAAACCCGGCCGACACTTGCAATCGCACATGCTCTCTGCAACACACCATCAATGCCGCCCAACGGGGCCAGCACGAGCAGTCCTCCGCGGTCCCCTGGCCCTGCGCACGTTTGTCTTCGAAACCGAGCATCAATGCCACAGAAAGTGCCGGGGCGCCAGCTGGAGCCATCATCCGCGTTGCCATGGCTCGCTTGGCCTTGGCTTGCCAGGCCCCGACACGAGCAATCGCGCATTTTCTTTGCAACCGACCATCAATGCCGCCCAACGGGGCCAGCACGAGCAGTCATCCGCGGTCCCCTGGCCCTGCGCACGTTTGTCTTTGAAACCGAGCATCAATGCCACAGAAAGTGCCGGGGCGCCAGCTGGAGCCATCATCCGACGTGCCATGGCTCTGGTCCCATGGTCTTCGCAACCGAGCATTCGTGACACCCGCGGGGCCAGGACACCAACCCTTCCGACACGAGCATTCGCGCATGTTCTTTGGCCACACAACGGCGCCAGCACGAGCAAAATCATCCGCGGTGCGGTGGCCTTGCACGGCCTTTTGTCTTTGGAACCAACCATCAGTGCCACGGGAAGTGCCGGAGTCCCGGCATCCGCGGTGCCAAGTCATTGCGCCCTTGGTCTCTGCAGCGGGGCATGCCGGGCACTCCCAACCATTGCAAGCAAGCAAGCAAGCAAGAAAGAAAGTAAGTAAGTAAGTAAGTATTACATATAGGGGCGGGACATGCGGGGAGATCTGCGAAACGTGCATTACGGGGCACACGCGTACCTACCGGGGCATACCGACCCCTATTGGGGCACACGTGTGCATATCGGGGCATACCGGGCCTATCAGGGCATACCGGGCCTATCGGGGCACACGCGTACATACCGGGGCATACCGAGCCCTACTGGGGCACACGTGCGCATATCGGGGCGTACCAAGCCTATCGGGGCATACGCATGTATCCCAAGGCATACCGAGT
>NW_027518978.1:182500-185000 GCF_043159265.1 Tasmannia lanceolata | reverse complement strand
ACCAATCAACGGACAGAGGTCATGCGTCATGGGGGGATCTAGCAAGGCCATGGGGAAGGTCATGGAGGACCTTGGAAGCAAGCGCAAGACGAGAGCGAATCGAACAAGGGGCCAGGACGGGGCCTTGTGCCCATGGTCTTCGCAAGACAGCGTCCAAGGCACCCGAAAGCCCAAGGGAACCCAAACCCGGCCGACACTTGCAATCGCACATGCTCTCTGCAACACACCATCAATGCCGCCCAACGGGGCCAGCACGAGCAGTCCTCCGCGGTCCCCTGGCCCTGCGCACGTTTGTCTTCGAAACCGAGCATCAATGCCACAGAAAGTGCCGGGGCGCCAGCTGGAGCCATCATCCGCGTTGCCATGGCTCGCTTGGCCTTGGCTTGCCAGGCCCCGACACGAGCAATCGCGCATTTTCTTTGCAAACCGACCATCAATGCCGCCCAACGGGGCCAGCACGAGCAGTCATCCGCGGTCCCCTGGCCCTGCGCACGTTTGTCTTTGAAACGAGCATCAATGCCACAGAAAGTGCCGGGGCGCCAGCTGGAGCCATCATCCGACGTGCCATGGCTCTGGTCCCATGGTCTTCGCAACCGAGCATTCGTGACACCCGCGGGGCCAGGACACCAACCCTTCCGACACGAGCATTCGCGCATGTTCTTTGGCCACACAACGGCGCCAGCACGAGCAAAATCATCCGCGGTGCGGTGGCCTTGCACGGCCTTTTGTCTTTGGAACCAACCATCAGTGCCACGGGAAGTGCCGGAGTCCCGGCATCCGCGGTGCCAAGTCATTGCGCCCTTGGTCTCTGCAGCGGGGCATGCCGGGCACTCCCAACCATTGCAAGCAAGCAAGCAAGCAAGAAAGAAAGTAAGTAAGTAAGTAAGTATTACATATAGGGGCGGGACATGCGGGGAGATCTGCGAAACGTGCATTACGGGGCACACGCGTACCTACCGGGGCATACCGACCCCTATTGGGGCACACGTGTGCATATCGGGGCATACCGGCCTATCGGGGCACACGCGTACATACCGGGGCATACCGAGCCCTACTGGGGCACACGTGCGCATATCGGGGCGTACCAAGCCTATCGGGGCATACGCATGTATCCCAAGGCATACCGAGTCTATCCGGGCATACGCGTTCATACCGGGGCGTAACGGGCCTATCGGGGCATACTTGGGCATATCCGGGCAAAAAATGCCCAAAACTTGCGCAACCTTGGCAACCGTGGTCCATTCCTCTCTATATGCCTAGCCTTGCCAACCGTGGTCCATTCCTCACTATATGCCATGGCCTTGTGCCCATGGTCTTCCCAAGACAGCGTCCAAGGCCCCCGGAAGGCCAAGGGAGCCCAACCCAGCAATGCCCTGCTATGGCAAGCCAAGGCCAAGCATTCCGGTGCCTATCCGGGCAAAAATGCAATTCCTCTCTATATGCCTAGCCTTGGCAACCGTGGTCCATTCCCCACCATATGCCATGGCCTTGTGCCCATGGTCTTCCCAAGACAGTGTCCAAGGCGCCCGGAAGGCCAAGGGAGCCCCAACCCAGCAATGCCCTGCTTTGGCAAGCCAAGGCCAAGCATTCCGGTGCCTAACCTTGGCAACCGTGGTCCTTTCCTCACCATATGCCATGGCCTTGTGCCCATGGTCTTCGCAAGACATCGTCCAAGGCGCCCAAAAGGCCAAGGGAGCCCAACCCAGCAATGCCTTGCTAGGACAAGCCAAGGCCAAGCATTCCGGTGCCTATCCGGGCAAAAACGCCCAAAGCATGCCCATTCCTTAGCCTATCCAGGCAAAAACGCACAAAATCTGCACATTCTAGTGCCTATCCGGGCAAAAACGCCCACCAGCATGCCACCCTCCTATAGGGTTTGCGCAACCAACCAGCCTAACCACCAGTGGCAACCAAAGTGCTGTTAGCGACGACTTCTGAAGACGCAACGAGACGCGACGTGTTTGCGCCCAGACGCGACGAGACGATGCGGGATCTGCGCCCAAGAATGCCTAGACCCGTCGACTTGATGCGGGATCAGCTCGCCCAAGCATGCCTAGTGTGCAAGGCCTGTGTGCAAGGCTAGTGTCCAAGGCTAGTGTGCAAGGCTCATGTGGAACGCTAGTGCGCAAGGCTAGTGCCCAAGGCTTGTGTGCCAGGCCCGTGTGCAAGGCTAGTGTCCAGGGCTTGTGTGCATTGCTTGAGTGCAAGGCTTGTGTGCATTGCTCGAGTGCATGGCTTGTGTGCAAGGGTTGTGCGCAAGGCTAGTGTGCGGGGCTTGTGCGCATGGCTAATGTGCACGGCTTGTGTGCATGGCTACCGTGCAAGGCTAGTTTGCATGGCTAGGGTGCAAGGCTCGCATGCGAGGCTAGTGTGCAAGGCTGCGTGCAAGGGAAGCGTGCAGGGCGAGTGTGCGAGGCCACTGTGCACGGCGCCAGCACTAGCGAGCCATCATCCGCGTTGCCATGGCTCGCTTGGCCTTGGCTTGCCAGGCCCCGACACG
>NW_027518978.1:167500-172500 GCF_043159265.1 Tasmannia lanceolata | reverse complement strand
CCCAAAGCATGCCCCATTCGTTAGCCTATCCAGGCAAAAACGCCCAAAACCAGCCCATTCCAGTGCCTATCCGGGGAAAACGCCCAAAGCATGCCCATTCCTTAGCCTATCCAGGCAAAAACGCCCAAAACCAGCACATTCCAGTGCCTATCCGGGCAAAAACGCCCTAAGCCTGCGCATTCCAGCGCCCCGCAGCATGCCACCCTCCTATAGGGTTTGCGCAACCAACCCGCCTAACCACCAGTGGCAACCAAAGGTGCTGTTAGCGACGACTTCTGAAGACGCAACGAGACGCGACGGGTTTGCGCCCAGACGCGACGAGGCGATGCGGGATCTGCGCCCAACCGTGCCTACACCCGCCGACTTGATGCGGGAGCTGCTGGCCCAAGCATGCCTAGCGTGCAAGGCCTGCGTGCAAGGCTAGTGTGCAAGGCTCGTGGGCAAGGCTAGTGCGCAAGGCTAGTGCCCAAGGTCTGTGTGCAAGGCTAGTGCCCAAGGCTAGTGAGCATGGCCTGTGTGCAAGGCTAGTGTGCAAGGCTTGTATGCAAGGCTAGTGTGCAAGGCTGGTGTGCAAGGCTTGTGGGCAAGGCTGGTGCGCAAGGCTAGTTCCCAAGGGTTGTGTGCAAGGCTAGTGCCCAAGGCAAGTGCGCAAGGCTCGTGCCCAAAGCTAGTGCGCAAGGCTTGTGTGCAAGGCTACTGCGATGGGCCAGTGCCCAAGGCTTGTGAGCAAGGCTTGTATGCATGGCTTGTGTGCAAGGCTAGCGTCCAAGGCTTGTGCGCATGGCTTGTGCGCAAGGCTTGTGTCCAAGGCTTTTGTGCAAGGCTCGTGCGCAAGGCTAGTGTGCAAGGCTTGTGCGCATTGGCAGGTAGCCCACCAGCATGCACGATCCAAATGCCACTCACGCGACAACACGGTGCCAAGCCGGGCATGGTGTGCACTCAAAACCAATCAACGGACAGAGGTCATGCGTCATGGGGGGGATCTAGCAAGGCCATGGGGAAGGTCATGGAGGACCTTGGAAGCAAGCGCAAGACGAGAGCGAATCGAACAAGGGGCCAGGACGGGGCCTTGTGCCCATGGTCTTCGCAAGACAGCGTCCAAGGCACCCGAAAGCCCAAGGGAACCCAAACCCGGCCGACACTTGCAATCGCACATGCTCTCTGCAACACACCATCAATGCCGCCCAACGGGGCCAGCACGAGCAGTCCTCCGCGGTCCCCTGGCCCTGCGCACGTTTGTCTTCGAAACCGAGCATCAATGCCACAGAAAGTGCCGGGGCGCCAGCTGGAGCCATCATCCGCGTTGCCATGGCTCGCTTGGCCTTGGCTTGCCAGGCCCCGACACGAGCAATCGCGCATTTTCTTTGCAACCGACCATCAATGCCGCCCAACGGGGCCAGCACGAGCAGTCATCCGCGGTCCCCTGGCCCTGCGCACGTTTGTCTTTGAAACCGAGCATCAATGCCACAGAAAGTGCCGGGGCGCCAGCTGGAGCCATCATCCGACGTGCCATGGCTCTGGTCCCATGGTCTTCGCAACCGAGCATTCGTGACACCCGCGGGGCCAGGACACCAACCCTTCCGACACGAGCATTCGCGCATGTTCTTTGGCCACACAACGGCGCCAGCACGAGCAAAATCATCCGCGGTGCGGTGGCCTTGCACGGCCTTTTGTCTTTGGAACCAACCATCAGTGCCACGGGAAGTGCCGGAGTCCCGGCATCCGCGGTGCCAAGTCATTGCGCCCTTGGTCTCTGCAGCGGGGCATGCCGGGCACTCCCAACCATTGCAAGCAAGCAAGCAAGCAAGAAAGAAAGTAAGTAAGTAAGTAAGTATTACATATAGGGGCGGGACATGCGGGGAGATCTGCGAAACGTGCATTACGGGGCACACGCGTACCTACCGGGGCATACCGACCCCTATTGGGGCACACGTGTGCATATCGGGGCATACCGGGCCTATCGGGGCACACGCGTACATACCGGGGCATACCGAGCCCTACTGGGGCACACGTGCGCATATCGGGGCGTACCAAGCCTATCGGGGCATACGCATGTATCCCAAGGCATACCGAGTCTATCCGGGCATACGCGTTCATACCGGGGCGTAACGGGCCTATCGGGGCATACTTGGGCATATCCGGGCAAAAAATGCCCAAAACTTGCGCAACCTTGGCAACCGTGGTCCATTCCTCTCTATATGCCTAGCCTTGCCAACCGTGGTCCATTCCTCACTATATGCCATGGCCTTGTGCCCATGGTCTTCCCAAGACAGCGTCCAAGGCCCCCGGAAGGCCAAGGGAGCCCAACCCAGCAATGCCCTGCTATGGCAAGCCAAGGCCAAGCATTCCGGTGCCTATCCGGGCAAAAATGCAATTCCTCTCTATATGCCTAGCCTTGGCAACCGTGGTCCATTCCCCACCATATGCCATGGCCTTGTGCCCATGGTCTTCCCAAGACAGTGTCCAAGGCGCCCGGAAGGCCAAGGGAGCCCAACCCAGCAATGCCCTGCTTTGGCAAGCCAAGGCCAAGCATTCCGGTGCCTAACCTTGGCAACCGTGGTCCTTTCCTCACCATATGCCATGGCCTTGTGCCCATGGTCTTCGCAAGACATCGTCCAAGGCGCCCAAAAGGCCAAGGGAGCCCAACCGAGCAATGCCTTGCTAGGACAAGCCAAGGCCAAGCATTCCGGTGCCTATCCGGGCAAAAACGCCCAAAGCATGCCCATTCCTTAGCCTATCCAGGCAAAAACGCCCAAAATCTGCACATTCTAGTGCCTATCCGGGCAAAAACGCCCACCAGCATGCCACCCTCCTATAGGGTTTGCGCAACCAACCAGCCTAACCACCAGTGGCAACCAAAGGTGCTGTTAGCGACGACTTCTGAAGACGCAACGAGACGCGACGTGTTTGCGCCCAGACGCGACGAGACGATGCGGGATCTGCGCCCAAGAATGCCTAGACCCGTCGACTTGATGCGGGATCAGCTCGCCCAAGCATGCCTAGTGTGCAAGGCCTGTGTGCAAGGCTAGTGTCCAAGGCTAGTGTGCAAGGCTCATGTGGAACGCTAGTGCGCAAGGCTAGTGCCCAAGGCTTGTGTGCCAGGCCCGTGTGCAAGGCTAGTGTCCAGGGCTTGTGTGCATTGCTTGAGTGCAAGGCTTGTGTGCATTGCTCGAGTGCATGGCTTGTGTGCAAGGGTTGTGCGCAAGGCTAGTGTGCGGGGCTTGTGCGCATGGCTAATGTGCACGGCTTGTGTGCATGGCTACCGTGCAAGGCTAGTTTGCATGGCTAGGGTGCAAGGCTCGCATGCGAGGCTAGTGTGCAAGGCTGCGTGCAAGGGAAGCGTGCAGGGCGAGTGTGCGAGGCCACTGTGCACGGCGCCAGCACTAGCGAGCCATCATCCGCGTTGCCATGGCTCGCTTGGCCTTGGCTTGCCAGGCCCCGACACGAGCAATCGCGCATTTTCTTTGCAACCGACCATCAATGCCGCCCAACGGGGCCAGCACGAGCAGTCATCCGCGGTCCCCTGGCCCTGCGCACGTTTGTCTTTGAAACCGAGCATCAATGCCACAGAAAGTGCCGGGGCGCCAGCTGGAGCCATCATCCGACGTGCCATGGCTCGCTTGGCCTTGGCTTGCCGGGCCCCGACACGAGCAATCGCGCATTTTCTTTGCAACCGACCATCAATGCCGCCCAACGGGGCCAGCACGAGCAGTCATCCGCGGTCCCCTGGCACTGCGCACGTTTGTCTTTGAAACCGAGCATCAATGCCACAGAAAGTGCCGGGGCGCCAGCTGGAGCCATCATCCGACGTGCCATGGCTCTGGTCCCATGGTCTTCGCAACCGAGCATTCGTGACACCCGCGGGGCCAGGACACCAACCCTTCCGACACGAGCATTCGCGCATGTTCTTTGGCCACACAACGGCGCCAGCACGAGCAAAATCATCCGCGGTGCGGTGGCCTTGCACGGCCTTTTGTCTTTGGAACCAACCATCAGTGCCACGGGAAGTGCCGGAGTCCCGGCATCCGCGGTGCCAAGTCATTGCGCCCTTGGTCTCTGCAGCGGGGCATGCCGGGCACTCCCAACCATTGCAAGCAAGCAAGCAAGCAAGAAAGAAAGTAAGTAAGTAAGTAAGTATTACATATAGGGGCGGGACATGCGGGGAGATCTGCGAAACGTGCATTACGGGGCACACGCGTACCTACCGGGGCATACCGACCCCTATTGGGGCACACGTGTGCATATCGGGGCATACCGGGCCTATCGGGGCACACGCGTACATACCGGGGCATACCGAGCCCTACTGGGGCACACGTGCGCATATCGGGGCGTACCAAGCCTATCGGGGCATACGCATGTATCCCAAGGCATACCGAGTCTATCCGGGCATACGCGTTCATACCGGGGCGTAACGGGCCTATCGGGGCATACTTGGGCATATCCGGGCAAAAAATGCCCAAAACTTGCGCAACCTTGGCAACCGTGGTCCATTCCTCTCTATATGCCTAGCCTTGCCAACCGTGGTCCATTCCTCACTATATGCCATGGCCTTGTGCCCATGGTCTTCCCAAGACAGCGTCCAAGGCCCCCGGAAGGCCAAGGGAGCCCAACCCAGCAATGCCCTGCTATGGCAAGCCAAGGCCAAGCATTCCGGTGCCTATCCGGGCAAAAATGCGATTCCTCTCTATATGCCTAGCCTTGGCAACCGTGGTCCATTCCCCACCATATGCCATGGCCTTGTGCCCATGGTCTTCCCAAGACAGTGTCCAAGGCGCCCGGAAGGCCAAGGGAGCCCAACCCAGCAATGCCCTGCTTTGGCAAGCCAAGGCCAAGCATTCCGGTGCCTAACCTTGGCAACCGTGGTCCTTTCCTCACCATATGCCATGGCCTTGTGCCCATGGTCTTCGCAAGACATCGTCCAAGGCGCCCAAAAGGCCAAGGGAGCCCAACCCAGCAATGCCCTGCTAGGGCAAGCCAAGGCCAAGCATTCCGGTGCCTAA
>NW_027518978.1:152500-157500 GCF_043159265.1 Tasmannia lanceolata | reverse complement strand
GACACCAACCCTTCCGACACGAGCATTCGCGCATGTTCTTTGGCCACACAACGGCGCCAGCACGAGCAAAATCATCCGCGGTGCGGTGGCCTTGCACGGCCTTTTGTCTTTGGAACCAACCATCAGTGCCACGGGAAGTGCCGGAGTCCCGGCATCCGCGGTGCCAAGTCATTGCGCCCTTGGTCTCTGCAGCGGGGCATGCCGGGCACTCCCAACCATTGCAAGCAAGCAAGCAAGCAAGAAAGAAAGTAAGTAAGTAAGTAAGTATTACATATAGGGGCGGGACATGCGGGGAGATCTGCGAAACGTGCATTACGGGGCACACGCGTACCTACCGGGGCATACCGACCCCTATTGGGGCACACGTGTGCATATCGGGGCATACCGGGCCTATCGGGGCACACGCGTACATACCGGGGCATACCGAGCCCTACTGGGGCACACGTGCGCATATCGGGGCGTACCAAGCCTATCGGGGCATACGCATGTATCCCAAGGCATACCGAGTCTATCCGGGCATACGCGTTCATACCGGGGCGTAACGGGCCTATCGGGGCATACTTGGGCATATCCGGGCAAAAAATGCCCAAAACTTGCGCAACCTTGGCAACCGTGGTCCATTCCTCTCTATATGCCTAGCCTTGCCAACCGTGGTCCATTCCTCACTATATGCCATGGCCTTGTGCCCATGGTCTTCCCAAGACAGCGTCCAAGGCCCCCGGAAGGCCAAGGGAGCCCAACCCAGCAATGCCCTGCTATGGCAAGCCAAGGCCAAGCATTCCGGTGCCTATCCGGGCAAAAATGCAATTCCTCTCTATATGCCTAGCCTTGGCAACCGTGGTCCATTCCCCACCATATGCCATGGCCTTGTGCCCATGGTCTTCCCAAGACAGTGTCCAAGGCGCCCGGAAGGCCAAGGGAGCCCAACCCAGCAATGCCCTGCTTTGGCAAGCCAAGGCCAAGCATTCCGGTGCCTAACCTTGGCAACCGTGGTCCTTTCCTCACCATATGCCATGGCCTTGTGCCCATGGTCTTCGCAAGACATCGTCCAAGGCGCCCAAAAGGCCAAGGGAGCCCAACCCAGCAATGCCTTGCTAGGACAAGCCAAGGCCAAGCATTCCGGTGCCTATCCGGGCAAAAACGCCCAAAGCATGCCCATTCCTTAGCCTATCCAGGCAAAAACGCCCAAAATCTGCACATTCTAGTGCCTATCCGGGCAAAAACGCCCTCCAGCATGCCACCCTCCTATAGGGTTTGCGCAACCAACCAGCCTAACCACCAGTGGCAACCAAAGGTGCTGTTAGCGACGACTTCTGAAGACGCAACGAGACGCGACGTGTTTGCGCCCAGACGCGACGAGACGATGCGGGATCTGCGCCCAAGAATGCCTAGACCCGTCGACTTGATGCGGGATCAGCTCGCCCAAGCATGCCTAGTGTGCAAGGCCTGTGTGCAAGGCTAGTGTCCAAGGCTAGTGTGCAAGGCTCATGTGGAACGCTAGTGCGCAAGGCTAGTGCCCAAGGCTTGTGTGCCAGGCCCGTGTGCAAGGCTAGTGTCCAGGGCTTGTGTGCATTGCTTGAGTGCAAGGCTTGTGTGCATTGCTCGAGTGCATGGCTTGTGTGCAAGGGTTGTGCGCAAGGCTAGTGTGCGGGGCTTGTGCGCATGGCTAATGTGCACGGCTTGTGTGCATGGCTACCGTGCAAGGCTAGTTTGCATGGCTAGGGTGCAAGGCTCGCATGCGAGGCTAGTGTGCAAGGCTGCGTGCAAGGGAAGCGTGCAGGGCGAGTGTGCGAGGCCACTGTGCACGGCGCCAGCACTAGCGAGCCATCATCCGCGTTGCCATGGCTCGCTTGGCCTTGGCTTGCCAGGCCCCGACACGAGCAATCGCGCATTTTCTTTGCAACCGACCATCAATGCCGCCCAACGGGGCCAGCACGAGCAGTCATCCGCGGTCCCCTGGCCCTGCGCACGTTTGTCTTTGAAACCGAGCATCAATGCCACAGAAAGTGCCGGGGCGCCAGCTGGAGCCATCATCCGACGTGCCATGGCTCGCTTGGCCTTGGCTTGCCGGGCCCCGACACGAGCAATCGCGCATTTTCTTTGCAACCGACCATCAATGCCGCCCAACGGGGCCAGCACGAGCAGTCATCCGCGGTCCCCTGGCACTGCGCACGTTTGTCTTTGAAACCGAGCATCAATGCCACAGAAAGTGCCGGGGCGCCAGCTGGAGCCATCATCCGACGTGCCATGGCTCTGGTCCCATGGTCTTCGCAACCGAGCATTCGTGACACCCGCGGGGCCAGGACACCAACCCTTCCGACACGAGCATTCGCGCATGTTCTTTGGCCACACAACGGCGCCAGCACGAGCAAAATCATCCGCGGTGCGGTGGCCTTGCACGGCCTTTTGTCTTTGGAACCAACCATCAGTGCCACGGGAAGTGCCGGAGTCCCGGCATCCGCGGTGCCAAGTCATTGCGCCCTTTGTCTCTGCAGCGGGGCATGCCGGGCACTCCCAACCATTGCAAGCAAGCAAGCAAGCAAGAAAGAAAGTAAGTAAGTAAGTAAGTATTACATATAGGGGCGGGACATGCGGGGAGATCTGCGAAACGTGCATTACGGGGCACACGCGTACCTACCGGGGCATACCGACCCCTATTGGGGCACACGTGTGCATATCGGGGCATACCGGGCCTATCGGGGCACACGCGTACATACCGGGGCATACCGAGCCCTACTGGGGCACACGTGCGCATATCGGGGCGTACCAAGCCTATCGGGGCATACGCATGTATCCCAAGGCATACCGAGTCTATCCGGGCATACGCGTTCATACCGGGGCGTAACGGGCCTATCGGGGCATACTTGGGCATATCCGGGCAAAAAATGCCCAAAACTTGCGCAACCTTGGCAACCGTGGTCCATTCCTCTCTATATGCCTAGCCTTGCCAACCGTGGTCCATTCCTCACTATATGCCATGGCCTTGTGCCCATGGTCTTCCCAAGACAGCGTCCAAGGCCCCCGGAAGGCCAAGGGAGCCCAACCCAGCAATGCCCTGCTATGGCAAGCCAAGGCCAAGCATTCCGGTGCCTATCCGGGCAAAAATGCAATTCCTCTCTATATGCCTAGCCTTGGCAACCGTGGTCCATTCCCCACCATATGCCATGGCCTTGTGCCCATGGTCTTCCCAAGACAGTGTCCAAGGCGCCCGGAAGGCCAAGGGAGCCCAACCCAGCAATGCCCTGCTTTGGCAAGCCAAGGCCAAGCATTCCGGTGCCTAACCTTGGCAACCGTGGTCCTTTCCTCACCATATGCCATGGCCTTGTGCCCATGGTCTTCGCAAGACATCGTCCAAGGCGCCCAAAAGGCCAAGGGAGCCCAACCCAGCAATGCCTTGCTAGGACAAGCCAAGGCCAAGCATTCCGGTGCCTATCCGGGCAAAAACGCCCAAAGCATGCCCATTCCTTAGCCTATCCAGGCAAAAACGCCCAAAATCTGCACATTCTAGTGCCTATCCGGGCAAAAACGCCCACCAGCATGCCACCCTCCTATAGGGTTTGCGCAACCAACCAGCCTAACCACCAGTGGCAACCAAAGGTGCTGTTAGCGACGACTTCTGAAGACGCAACGAGACGCGACGTGTTTGCGCCCAGACGCGACGAGACGATGCGGGATCTGCGCCCAAGAATGCCTAGACCCGTCGACTTGATGCGGGATCAGCTCGCCCAAGCATGCCTAGTGTGCAAGGCCTGTGTGCAAGGCTAGTGTCCAAGGCTAGTGTGCAAGGCTCATGTGGAACGCTAGTGCGCAAGGCTAGTGCCCAAGGCTTGTGTGCCAGGCCCGTGTGCAAGGCTAGTGTCCAGGGCTTGTGTGCATTGCTTGAGTGCAAGGCTTGTGTGCATTGCTCGAGTGCATGGCTTGTGTGCAAGGGTTGTGCGCAAGGCTAGTGTGCGGGGCTTGTGCGCATGGCTAATGTGCACGGCTTGTGTGCATGGCTACCGTGCAAGGCTAGTTTGCATGGCTAGGGTGCAAGGCTCGCATGCGAGGCTAGTGTGCAAGGCTGCGTGCAAGGGAAGCGTGCAGGGCGAGTGTGCGAGGCCACTGTGCACGGCGCCAGCACTAGCGAGCCATCATCCGCGTTGCCATGGCTCGCTTGGCCTTGGCTTGCCAGGCCCCGACACGAGCAATCGCGCATTTTCTTTGCAACCGACCATCAATGCCGCCCAACGGGGCCAGCACGAGCAGTCATCCGCGGTCCCCTGGCCCTGCGCACGTTTGTCTTTGAAACCGAGCATCAATGCCACAGAAAGTGCCGGGGCGCCAGCTGGAGCCATCATCCGACGTGCCATGGCTCGCTTGGCCTTGGCTTGCCGGGCCCCGACACGAGCAATCGCGCATTTTCTTTGCAACCGACCATCAATGCCGCCCAACGGGGCCAGCACGAGCAGTCATCCGCGGTCCCCTGGCACTGCGCACGTTTGTCTTTGAAACCGAGCATCAATGCCACAGAAAGTGCCGGGGCGCCAGCTGGAGCCATCATCCGACGTGCCATGGCTCTGGTCCCATGGTCTTCGCAACCGAGCATTCGTGACACCCGCGGGGCCAGGACACCAACCCTTCCGACACGAGCATTCGCGCATGTTCTTTGGCCACACAACGGCGCCAGCACGAGCAAAATCATCCGCGGTGCGGTGGCCTTGCACGGCCTTTTGTCTTTGGAACCAACCATCAGTGCCACGGGAAGTGCCGGAGTCCCGGCATCCGCGGTGCCAAGTCATTGCGCCCTTGGTCTCTGCAGCGGGGCATGCCGGGCACTCCCAACCATTGCAAGCAAGCAAGCAAGCAAGAAAGAAAGTAAGTAAGTAAGTAAGTATTACATATAGGGGCGGGACATGCGGGGAGATCTGCGAAACGTGCATTACGGGGCACACGCGTACCTACCGGGGCATACCGACCCCTATTGGGGCACACGTGTGCATATCGGGGCATACCGGGCCAAT
>NW_027518978.1:135000-142500 GCF_043159265.1 Tasmannia lanceolata | reverse complement strand
CAAGGCTAGTGTGCAAGGCTTGTGCGCATTGGCAGGTAGCCCACCAGCATGCACGATCCAAATGCCACTCACGCGACAACACGGTGCCAAGCCGGGCATGGTGTGCACTCAAAACCAATCAACGGACAGAGGTCATGCGTCATGGGGGGGATCTAGCAAGGCCATGGGGAAGGTCATGGAGGACCTTGGAAGCAAGCGCAAGACGAGAGCGAATCGAACAAGGGGCCAGGACGGGGCCTTGTGCCCATGGTCTTCGCAAGACAGCGTCCAAGGCACCCGAAAGCCCAAGGGAACCCAAACCCGGCCGACACTTGCAATCGCACATGCTCTCTGCAACACACCATCAATGCCGCCCAACGGGGCCAGCACGAGCAGTCCTCCGCGGTCCCCTGGCCCTGCGCACGTTTGTCTTCGAAACCGAGCATCAATGCCACAGAAAGTGCCGGGGCGCCAGCTGGAGCCATCATCCGCGTTGCCATGGCTCGCTTGGCCTTGGCTTGCCAGGCCCCGACACGAGCAATCGCGCATTTTCTTTGCAACCGACCATCAATGCCGCCCAACGGGGCCAGCACGAGCAGTCATCCGCGGTCCCCTGGCCCTGCGCACGTTTGTCTTTGAAACCGAGCATCAATGCCACAGAAAGTGCCGGGGCGCCAGCTGGAGCCATCATCCGACGTGCCATGGCTCTGGTCCCATGGTCTTCGCAACCGAGCATTCGTGACACCCGCGGGGCCAGGACACCAACCCTTCCGACACGAGCATTCGCGCATGTTCTTTGGCCACACAACGGCGCCAGCACGAGCAAAATCATCCGCGGTGCGGTGGCCTTGCACGGCCTTTTGTCTTTGGAACCAACCATCAGTGCCACGGGAAGTGCCGGAGTCCCGGCATCCGCGGTGCCAAGTCATTGCGCCCTTGGTCTCTGCAGCGGGGCATGCCGGGCACTCCCAACCATTGCAAGCAAGCAAGCAAGCAAGAAAGAAAGTAAGTAAGTAAGTAAGTATTACATATAGGGGCGGGACATGCGGGGAGATCTGCGAAACGTGCATTACGGGGCACACGCGTACCTACCGGGGCATACCGACCCCTATTGGGGCACACGTGTGCATATCGGGGCATACCGGGCCTATCGGGGCACACGCGTACATACCGGGGCATACCGAGCCCTACTGGGGCACACGTGCGCATATCGGGGCGTACCAAGCCTATCGGGGCATACGCATGTATCCCAAGGCATACCGAGTCTATCCGGGCATACGCGTTCATACCGGGGCGTAACGGGCCTATCGGGGCATACTTGGGCATATCCGGGCAAAAAATGCCCAAAACTTGCGCAACCTTGGCAACCGTGGTCCATTCCTCTCTATATGCCTAGCCTTGCCAACCGTGGTCCATTCCTCACTATATGCCATGGCCTTGTGCCCATGGTCTTCCCAAGACAGCGTCCAAGGCCCCCGGAAGGCCAAGGGAGCCCAACCCAGCAATGCCCTGCTATGGCAAGCCAAGGCCAAGCATTCCGGTGCCTATCCGGGCAAAAATGCAATTCCTCTCTATATGCCTAGCCTTGGCAACCGTGGTCCATTCCCCACCATATGCCATGGCCTTGTGCCCATGGTCTTCCCAAGACAGTGTCCAAGGCGCCCGGAAGGCCAAGGGAGCCCAACCCAGCAATGCCCTGCTTTGGCAAGCCAAGGCCAAGCATTCCGGTGCCTAACCTTGGCAACCGTGGTCCTTTCCTCACCATATGCCATGGCCTTGTGCCCATGGTCTTCGCAAGACATCGTCCAAGGCGCCCAAAAGGCCAAGGGAGCCCAACCCAGCAATGCCTTGCTAGGACAAGCCAAGGCCAAGCATTCCGGTGCCTATCCGGGCAAAAACGCCCAAAGCATGCCCATTCCTTAGCCTATCCAGGCAAAAACGCCCAAAATCTGCACATTCTAGTGCCTATCCGGGCAAAAACGCCCTCCAGCATGCCACCCTCCTATAGGGTTTGCGCAACCAACCAGCCTAACCACCAGTGGCAACCAAAGGTGCTGTTAGCGACGACTTCTGAAGACGCAACGAGACGCGACGTGTTTGCGCCCAGACGCGACGAGACGATGCGGGATCTGCGCCCAAGAATGCCTAGACCCGTCGACTTGATGCGGGATCAGCTCGCCCAAGCATGCCTAGTGTGCAAGGCCTGTGTGCAAGGCTAGTGTCCAAGGCTAGTGTGCAAGGCTCATGTGGAACGCTAGTGCGCAAGGCTAGTGCCCAAGGCTTGTGTGCCAGGCCCGTGTGCAAGGCTAGTGTCCAGGGCTTGTGTGCATTGCTTGAGTGCAAGGCTTGTGTGCATTGCTCGAGTGCATGGCTTGTGTGCAAGGGTTGTGCGCAAGGCTAGTGTGCGGGGCTTGTGCGCATGGCTAATGTGCACGGCTTGTGTGCATGGCTACCGTGCAAGGCTAGTTTGCATGGCTAGGGTGCAAGGCTCGCATGCGAGGCTAGTGTGCAAGGCTGCGTGCAAGGGAAGCGTGCAGGGCGAGTGTGCGAGGCCACTGTGCACGGCGCCAGCACTAGCGAGCCATCATCCGCGTTGCCATGGCTCGCTTGGCCTTGGCTTGCCAGGCCCCGACACGAGCAATCGCGCATTTTCTTTGCAACCGACCATCAATGCCGCCCAACGGGGCCAGCACGAGCAGTCATCCGCGGTCCCCTGGCCCTGCGCACGTTTGTCTTTGAAACCGAGCATCAATGCCACAGAAAGTGCCGGGGCGCCAGCTGGAGCCATCATCCGACGTGCCATGGCTCGCTTGGCCTTGGCTTGCCGGGCCCCGACACGAGCAATCGCGCATTTTCTTTGCAACCGACCATCAATGCCGCCCAACGGGGCCAGCACGAGCAGTCATCCGCGGTCCCCTGGCACTGCGCACGTTTGTCTTTGAAACCGAGCATCAATGCCACAGAAAGTGCCGGGGCGCCAGCTGGAGCCATCATCCGACGTGCCATGGCTCTGGTCCCATGGTCTTCGCAACCGAGCATTCGTGACACCCGCGGGGCCAGGACACCAACCCTTCCGACACGAGCATTCGCGCATGTTCTTTGGCCACACAACGGCGCCAGCACGAGCAAAATCATCCGCGGTGCGGTGGCCTTGCACGGCCTTTTGTCTTTGGAACCAACCATCAGTGCCACGGGAAGTGCCGGAGTCCCGGCATCCGCGGTGCCAAGTCATTGCGCCCTTGGTCTCTGCAGCGGGGCATGCCGGGCACTCCCAACCATTGCAAGCAAGCAAGCAAGCAAGAAAGAAAGTAAGTAAGTAAGTAAGTATTACATATAGGGGCGGGACATGCGGGGAGATCTGCGAAACGTGCATTACGGGGCACACGCGTACCTACCGGGGCATACCGACCCCTATTGGGGCACACGTGTGCATATCGGGGCATACCGGGCCTATCGGGGCACACGCGTACATACCGGGGCATACCGAGCCCTACTGGGGCACACGTGCGCATATCGGGGCGTACCAAGCCTATCGGGGCATACGCATGTATCCCAAGGCATACCGAGTCTATCCGGGCATACGCGTTCATACCGGGGCGTAACGGGCCTATCGGGGCATACTTGGGCATATCCGGGCAAAAAATGCCCAAACCAGCAATGCCCTGCTTTGGCAAGCCAAGGCCAAGCATTCCGGTGCCTAACCTTGGCAACCGTGGTCCTTTCCTCACCATATGCCATGGCCTTGTGCCCATGGTCTTCGCAAGACATCGTCCAAGGCGCCCAAAAGGCCAAGGGAGCCCAACCCAGCAATGCCTTGCTAGGACAAGCCAAGGCCAAGCATTCCGGTGCCTATCCGGGCAAAAACGCCCAAAGCATGCCCATTCCTTAGCCTATCCAGGCAAAAACGCCCAAAATCTGCACATTCTAGTGCCTATCCGGGCAAAAACGCCCACCAGCATGCCACCCTCCTATAGGGTTTGCGCAACCAACCAGCCTAACCACCAGTGGCAACCAAAGGTGCTGTTAGCGACGACTTCTGAAGACGCAACGAGACGCGACGTGTTTGCGCCCAGACGCGACGAGACGATGCGGGATCTGCGCCCAAGAATGCCTAGACCCGTCGACTTGATGCGGGATCAGCTCGCCCAAGCATGCCTAGTGTGCAAGGCCTGTGTGCAAGGCTAGTGTCCAAGGCTAGTGTGCAAGGCTCATGTGGAACGCTAGTGCGCAAGGCTAGTGCCCAAGGCTTGTGTGCCAGGCCCGTGTGCAAGGCTAGTGTCCAGGGCTTGTGTGCATTGCTTGAGTGCAAGGCTTGTGTGCATTGCTCGAGTGCATGGCTTGTGTGCAAGGGTTGTGCGCAAGGCTAGTGTGCGGGGCTTGTGCGCATGGCTAATGTGCACGGCTTGTGTGCATGGCTACCGTGCAAGGCTAGTTTGCATGGCTAGGGTGCAAGGCTCGCATGCGAGGCTAGTGTGCAAGGCTGCGTGCAAGGGAAGCGTGCAGGGCGAGTGTGCGAGGCCACTGTGCACGGCGCCAGCACTAGCGAGCCATCATCCGCGTTGCCATGGCTCGCTTGGCCTTGGCTTGCCAGGCCCCGACACGAGCAATCGCGCATTTTCTTTGCAACCGACCATCAATGCCGCCCAACGGGGCCAGCACGAGCAGTCATCCGCGGTCCCCTAGCCCTGCGCACGTTTGTCTTTGAAACCGAGCATCAATGCCACAGAAAGTGCCGGGGCGCCAGCTGGAGCCATCATCCGACGTGCCATGGCTCGCTTGGCCTTGGCTTGCCGGGCCCCGACACGAGCAATCGCGCATTTTCTTTGCAACCGACCATCAATGCTGCCCAACGGGGCCAGCACGAGCAGTCATCCGCGGTCCCCTGGCCCTGCGCACGTTTGTCTTTGAAACCGAGCATCAATGCCACAGAAAGTGCCGGGGCGCCAGCTGGAGCCATCATCCGACGTGCCATGGCTCTGGTCCCATGGTCTTCGCAACCGAGCATTCGTGACACCCGCGGGGCCAGGACACCAACCCTTCCGACACGAGCATTCGCGCATGTTCTTTGGCCACACAACGGCGCCAGCACGAGCAAAATCATCCGCGGTGCGGTGGCCTTGCACGGCCTTTTGTCTTTGGAACCAACCATCAGTGCCACGGGAAGTGCCGGAGTCCCGGCATCCGCGGTGCCAAGTCATTGCGCCCTTGGTCTCTGCAGCGGGGCATGCCGGGCACTCCCAACCATTGCAAGCAAGCAAGCAAGCAAGAAAGAAAGTAAGTAAGTAAGTAAGTATTACATATAGGGGCGGGACATGCGGGGAGATCTGCGAAACGTGCATTACGGGGCACACGCGTACCTACCGGGGCATACCGACCCCTATTGGGGCACACGTGTGCATATCGGGGCATACCGGGCCTATCGGGGCACACGCGTACATACCGGGGCATACCGAGCCCTACTGGGGCACACGTGCGCATATCGGGGCGTACCAAGCCTATCGGGGCATACGCATGTATCCCAAGGCATACCGAGTCTATCCGGGCATACGCGTTCATACCGGGGCGTAACGGGCCTATCGGGGCATACTTGGGCATATCCGGGCAAAAAATGCCCAAAACTTGCGCAACCTTGGCAACCGTGGTCCATTCCTCTCTATATGCCTAGCCTTGCCAACCGTGGTCCATTCCTCACTATATGCCATGGCCTTGTGCCCATGGTCTTCCCAAGACAGCGTCCAAGGCCCCCGGAAGGCCAAGGGAGCCCAACCCAGCAATGCCCTGCTATGGCAAGCCAAGGCCAAGCATTCCGGTGCCTATCCGGGCAAAAATGCAATTCCTCTCTATATGCCTAGCCTTGGCAACCGTGGTCCATTCCCCACCATATGCCATGGCCTTGTGCCCATGGTCTTCCCAAGACAGTGTCCAAGGCGCCCGGAAGGCCAAGGGAGCCCAACCCAGCAATGCCCTGCTTTGGCAAGCCAAGGCCAAGCATTCCGGTGCCTAACCTTGGCAACCGTGGTCCTTTCCTCACCATATGCCATGGCCTTGTGCCCATGGTCTTCGCAAGACATCGTCCAAGGCGCCCAAAAGGCCAAGGGAGCCCAACCCAGCAATGCCTTGCTAGGACAAGCCAAGGCCAAGCATTCCGGTGCCTATCCGGGCAAAAACGCCCAAAGCATGCCCATTCCTTAGCCTATCCAGGCAAAAACGCCCAAAATCTGCACATTCTAGTGCCTATCCGGGCAAAAACGCCCACCAGCATGCCACCCTCCTATAGGGTTTGCGCAACCAACCAGCCTAACCACCAGTGGCAACCAAAGGTGCTGTTAGCGACGACTTCTGAAGACGCAACGAGACGCGACGTGTTTGCGCCCAGACGCGACGAGACGATGCGGGATCTGCGCCCAAGAATGCCTAGACCCGTCGACTTGATGCGGGATCAGCTCGCCCAAGCATGCCTAGTGTGCAAGGCCTGTGTGCAAGGCTAGTGTCCAAGGCTAGTGTGCAAGGCTCATGTGGAACGCTAGTGCGCAAGGCTAGTGCCCAAGGCTTGTGTGCCAGGCCCGTGTGCAAGGCTAGTGTCCAGGGCTTGTGTGCATTGCTTGAGTGCAAGGCTTGTGTGCATTGCTCGAGTGCATGGCTTGTGTGCAAGGGTTGTGCGCAAGGCTAGTGTGCGGGGCTTGTGCGCATGGCTAATGTGCACGGCTTGTGTGCATGGCTACCGTGCAAGGCTAGTTTGCATGGCTAGGGTGCAAGGCTCGCATGCGAGGCTAGTGTGCAAGGCTGCGTGCAAGGGAAGCGTGCAGGGCGAGTGTGCGAGGCCACTGTGCACGGCGCCAGCACTAGCGAGCCATCATCCGCGTTGCCATGGCTCGCTTGGCCTTGGCTTGCCAAGCCCCGACACGAGCAATCGCGCATTTTCTTTGCAACCGACCATCAATGCCGCCCAACGGGGCCAGCACGAGCAGTCATCCGCGGTCCCCTAGCCCTGCGCACGTTTGTCTTTGAAACCGAGCATCAATGCCACAGAAAGTGCCGGGGCGCCAGCTGGAGCCATCATCCGACGTGCCATGGCTCGCTTGGCCTTGGCTTGCCGGGCCCCGACACGAGCAATCGCGCATTTTCTTTGCAACCGACCATCAATGCTGCCCAACGGGGCCAGCACGAGCAGTCATCCGCGGTCCCCTGGCCCTGCGCACGTTTGTCTTTGAAACCGAGCATCAATGCCACAGAAAGTGCCGGGGCGCCAGCTGGAGCCATCATCCGACGTGCCATGGCTCTGGTCCCATGGTCTTCGCAACCGAGCATTCGTGACACCCGCGGGGCCAGGACACCAACCCTTCCGACACGAGCATTCGCGCATGTTCTTTGGCCACACAACGGCGCCAGCACGAGCAAAATCATCCGCGGTGCGGTGGCCTTGCACGGCCTTTTGTCTTTGGAACCAACCATCAGTGCCACGGGAAGTGCCGGAGTCCCGGCATCCGCGGTGCCAAGTCATTGCGCCCTTGGTCTCTGCAG
>NW_027518978.1:122500-125000 GCF_043159265.1 Tasmannia lanceolata | reverse complement strand
GCTAGTTCCCAAGGGTTGTGTGCAAGGCTAGTGCCCAAGGCAAGTGCGCAAGGCTCGTGCCCAAAGCTAGTGCGCAAGGCTTGTGTGCAAGGCTACTGCGATGGGCCAGTGCCCAAGGCTTGTGAGCAAGGCTTGTATGCATGGCTTGTGTGCAAGGCTAGCGTCCAAGGCTTGTGCGCATGGCTTGTGCGCAAGGCTTGTGTCCAAGGCTTTTGTGCAAGGCTCGTGCGCAAGGCTAGTGTGCAAGGCTTGTGCGCATTGGCAGGTAGCCCACCAGCATGCACGATCCAAATGCCACTCACGCGACAACACGGTGCCAAGCCGGGCATGGTGTGCACTCAAAACCAATCAATGGACAGAGGTCATGCGTCATGGGGGGGATCTAGCAAGGCCATGGGGAAGGTCATGGAGGACCTTGGAAGCAAGCGCAAGACGAGAGCGAATCGAACAAGGGGCCAGGACGGGGCCTTGTGCCCATGGTCTTCGCAAGACAGCGTCCAAGGCACCCGAAAGCCCAAGGGAACCCAAACCCGGCCGACACTTGCAATCGCACATGCTCTCTGCAACACACCATCAATGCCGCCCAACGGGGCCAGCACGAGCAGTCCTCCGCGGTCCCCTGGCCCTGCGCACGTTTGTCTTCGAAACCGAGCATCAATGCCACAGAAAGTGCCGGGGCGCCAGCTGGAGCCATCATCCGCGTTGCCATGGCTCGCTTGGCCTTGGCTTGCCAGGCCCCGACACGAGCAATCGCGCATTTTCTTTGCAACCGACCATCAATGCCGCCCAACGGGGCCAGCACGAGCAGTCATCCGCGGTCCCCTGGCCCTGCGCACGTTTGTCTTTGAAACCGAGCATCAATGCCACAGAAAGTGCCGGGGCGCCAGCTGGAGCCATCATCCGACGTGCCATGGCTCTGGTCCCATGGTCTTCGCAACCGAGCATTCGTGACACCCGCGGGGCCAGGACACCAACCCTTCCGACACGAGCATTCGCGCATGTTCTTTGGCCACACAACGGCGCCAGCACGAGCAAAATCATCCGCGGTGCGGTGGCCTTGCACGGCCTTTTGTCTTTGGAACCAACCATCAGTGCCACGGGAAGTGCCGGAGTCCCGGCATCCGCGGTGCCAAGTCATTGCGCCCTTGGTCTCTGCAGCGGGGCATGCCGGGCACTCCCAACCATTGCAAGCAAGCAAGCAAGCAAGAAAGAAAGTAAGTAAGTAAGTAAGTATTACATATAGGGGCGGGACATGCGGGGAGATCTGCGAAACGTGCATTACGGGGCACACGCGTACCTACCGGGGCATACCGACCCCTATTGGGGCACACGTGTGCATATCGGGGCATACCGGGCCTATCGGGGCACACGCGTACATACCGGGGCATACCGAGCCCTACTGGGGCACACGTGCGCATATCGGGGCGTACCAAGCCTATCGGGGCATACGCATGTATCCCAAGGCATACCGAGTCTATCCGGGCATACGCGTTCATACCGGGGCGTAACGGGCCTATCGGGGCATACTTGGGCATATCCGGGCAAAAAATGCCCAAAACTTGCGCAACCGTGGTCCATTCCTCTCTATATGCCTAGCCTTGCCAACCGTGGTCCATTCCTCACTATATGCCATGGCCTTGTGCCCATGGTCTTCCCAAGACAGCGTCCAAGGCCCCCGGAAGGCCAAGGGAGCCCAACCCAGCAATGCCCTGCTATGGCAAGCCAAGGCCAAGCATTCCGGTGCCTATCCGGGCAAAAATGCAATTCCTCTCTATATGCCTAGCCTTGGCAACCGTGGTCCATTCCCCACCATATGCCATGGCCTTGTGCCCATGGTCTTCCCAAGACAGTGTCCAAGGCGCCCGGAAGGCCAAGGGAGCCCAACCCAGCAATGCCCTGCTTTGGCAAGCCAAGGCCAAGCATTCCGGTGCCTAACCTTGGCAACCGTGGTCCTTTCCTCACCATATGCCATGGCCTTGTGCCCATGGTCTTCGCAAGACATCGTCCAAGGCGCCCAAAAGGCCAAGGGAGCCCAACCCAGCAATGCCTTGCTAGGACAAGCCAAGGCCAAGCATTCCGGTGCCTATCCGGGCAAAAACGCCCAAAGCATGCCCATTCCTTAGCCTATCCAGGCAAAAACGCCCAAAATCTGCACATTCTAGTGCCTATCCGGGCAAAAACGCCCACCAGCATGCCACCCTCCTATAGGGTTTGCGCAACCAACCAGCCTAACCACCAGTGGCAACCAAAGGTGCTGTTAGCGACGACTTCTGAAGACGCAACGAGACGCGACGTGTTTGCGCCCAGACGCGACGAGACGATGCGGGATCTGCGCCCAAGAATGCCTAGACCCGTCGACTTGATGCGGGATCAGCTCGCCCAAGCATGCCTAGTGTGCAAGGCCTGTGTGCAAGGCTAGTGTCCAAGGCTAGTGTGCAAGGCTCATGTGGAACGCTAGTGCGCAAGGCTAGTGCCCAAGGCTTGTGTGCCAGGCCCGTGT
>NW_027518978.1:102500-112500 GCF_043159265.1 Tasmannia lanceolata | reverse complement strand
ATAGGGTTGCAAACAGACGTGCAACCCAGTACCCACAAGGGCAGGGGTAAGCCGCCGAGCCTAGCAAGGTAGGTGTGCTCCCAAAACCAAACAACGCACAAAGGGAGCAAACACGGGCAAACAAGTGACGCCATGGCCTACTCGCCCACCGCCCTCTATATTGCCTAACCTTGGCAACCATGGTCCATTCCCCACTATATGCCATGGCCTTGTGCCCATGGTCTTCACAAGACAGCATCCAAGGCGCCTGAAAGGCCAAGGGAGCCCAACCCAGCAATGCCCAGCCAAGGCCAGGCATTCCAGTGCCTACCCGGGCAAAAACGCCCAAAGCATGCCCCATTCGTTAGCCTATCCAGGCAAAAACGCCCAAAACCAGCCCATTCCAGTGCCTATCCGGGGAAAACGCCCAAAGCATGCCCATTCCTTAGCCTATCCAGGCAAAAACGCCCAAAACCAGCACATTCCAGTGCCTATCCGGGCAAAAACGCCCTAAGCCTGCGCATTCCAGCGCCCCGCAGCATGCCACCCTCCTATAGGGTTTGCGCAACCAACCCGCCTAACCACCAGTGGCAACCAAAGGTGCTGTTAGCGACGACTTCTGAAGACGCAACGAGACGCGACGGGTTTGCGCCCAGACGCGACGAGGCGATGCGGGATCTGCGCCCAACCGTGCCTACACCCGCCGACTTGATGCGGGAGCTGCTGGCCCAAGCATGCCTAGCGTGCAAGGCCTGCGTGCAAGGCTAGTGTGCAAGGCTCGTGGGCAAGGCTAGTGCGCAAGGCTAGTGCCCAAGGTCTGTGTGCAAGGCTAGTGCCCAAGGCTAGTGAGCATGGCCTGTGTGCAAGGCTAGTGTGCAAGGCTTGTATGCAAGGCTAGTGTGCAAGGCTGGTGTGCAAGGCTTGTGGGCAAGGCTGGTGCGCAAGGCTAGTTCCCAAGGGTTGTGTGCAAGGCTAGTGCCCAAGGCAAGTGCGCAAGGCTCGTGCCCAAAGCTAGTGCGCAAGGCTTGTGTGCAAGGCTACTGCGATGGGCCAGTGCCCAAGGCTTGTGAGCAAGGCTTGTATGCATGGCTTGTGTGCAAGGCTAGCGTCCAAGGCTTGTGCGCATGGCTTGTGCGCAAGGCTTGTGTCCAAGGCTTTTGTGCAAGGCTCGTGCGCAAGGCTAGTGTGCAAGGCTTGTGCGCATTGGCAGGTAGCCCACCAGCATGCACGATCCAAATGCCACTCACGCGACAACACGGTGCCAAGCCGGGCATGGTGTGCACTCAAAACCAATCAACGGACAGAGGTCATGCGTCATGGGGGGGATCTAGCAAGGCCATGGGGAAGGTCATGGAGGACCTTGGAAGCAAGCGCAAGACGAGAGCGAATCGAACAAGGGGCCAGGACGGGGCCTTGTGCCCATGGTCTTCGCAAGACAGCGTCCAAGGCACCCGAAAGCCCAAGGGAACCCAAACCCGGCCGACACTTGCAATCGCACATGCTCTCTGCAACACACCATCAATGCCGCCCAACGGGGCCAGCACGAGCAGTCCTCCGCGGTCCCCTGGCCCTGCGCACGTTTGTCTTCGAAACCGAGCATCAATGCCACAGAAAGTGCCGGGGCGCCAGCTGGAGCCATCATCCGCGTTGCCATGGCTCGCTTGGCCTTGGCTTGCCAGGCCCCGACACGAGCAATCGCGCATTTTCTTTGCAACCGACCATCAATGCCGCCCAACGGGGCCAGCACGAGCAGTCATCCGCGGTCCCCTGGCCCTGCGCACGTTTGTCTTTGAAACCGAGCATCAATGCCACAGAAAGTGCCGGGGCGCCAGCTGGAGCCATCATCCGACGTGCCATGGCTCTGGTCCCATGGTCTTCGCAACCGAGCATTCGTGACACCCGCGGGGCCAGGACACCAACCCTTCCGACACGAGCATTCGCGCATGTTCTTTGGCCACACAACGGCGCCAGCACGAGCAAAATCATCCGCGGTGCGGTGGCCTTGCACGGCCTTTTGTCTTTGGAACCAACCATCAGTGCCACGGGAAGTGCCGGAGTCCCGGCATCCGCGGTGCCAAGTCATTGCGCCCTTGGTCTCTGCAGCGGGGCATGCCGGGCACTCCCAACCATTGCAAGCAAGCAAGCAAGCAAGAAAGAAAGTAAGTAAGTAAGTAAGTATTACATATAGGGGCGGGACATGCGGGGAGATCTGCGAAACGTGCATTACGGGGCACACGCGTACCTACCGGGGCATACCGACCCCTATTGGGGCACACGTGTGCATATCGGGGCATACCGGGCCTATCGGGGCACACGCGTACATACCGGGGCATACCGAGCCCTACTGGGGCACACGTGCGCATATCGGGGCGTACCAAGCCTATCGGGGCATACGCATGTATCCCAAGGCATACCGAGTCTATCCGGGCATACGCGTTCATACCGGGGCGTAACGGGCCTATCGGGGCATACTTGGGCATATCCGGGCAAAAAATGCCCAAAACTTGCGCAACCTTGGCAACCGTGGTCCATTCCTCTCTATATGCCTAGCCTTGCCAACCGTGGTCCATTCCTCACTATATGCCATGGCCTTGTGCCCATGGTCTTCCCAAGACAGCGTCCAAGGCCCCCGGAAGGCCAAGGGAGCCCAACCCAGCAATGCCCTGCTATGGCAAGCCAAGGCCAAGCATTCCGGTGCCTATCCGGGCAAAAATGCAATTCCTCTCTATATGCCTAGCCTTGGCAACCGTGGTCCATTCCCCACCATATGCCATGGCCTTGTGCCCATGGTCTTCCCAAGACAGTGTCCAAGGCGCCCGGAAGGCCAAGGGAGCCCAACCCAGCAATGCCCTGCTTTGGCAAGCCAAGGCCAAGCATTCCGGTGCCTAACCTTGGCAACCGTGGTCCTTTCCTCACCATATGCCATGGCCTTGTGCCCATGGTCTTCGCAAGACATCGTCCAAGGCGCCCAAAAGGCCAAGGGAGCCCAACCCAGCAATGCCTTGCTAGGACAAGCCAAGGCCAAGCATTCCGGTGCCTATCCGGGCAAAAACGCCCAAAGCATGCCCATTCCTTAGCCTATCCAGGCAAAAACGCCCAAAATCTGCACATTCTAGTGCCTATCCGGGCAAAAACGCCCTCCAGCATGCCACCCTCCTATAGGGTTTGCGCAACCAACCAGCCTAACCACCAGTGGCAACCAAAGGTGCTGTTAGCGACGACTTCTGAAGACGCAACGAGACGCGACGTGTTTGCGCCCAGACGCGACGAGACGATGCGGGATCTGCGCCCAAGAATGCCTAGACCCGTCGACTTGATGCGGGATCAGCTCGCCCAAGCATGCCTAGTGTGCAAGGCCTGTGTGCAAGGCTAGTGTCCAAGGCTAGTGTGCAAGGCTCATGTGGAACGCTAGTGCGCAAGGCTAGTGCCCAAGGCTTGTGTGCCAGGCCCGTGTGCAAGGCTAGTGTCCAGGGCTTGTGTGCATTGCTTGAGTGCAAGGCTTGTGTGCATTGCTCGAGTGCATGGCTTGTGTGCAAGGGTTGTGCGCAAGGCTAGTGTGCGGGGCTTGTGCGCATGGCTAATGTGCACGGCTTGTGTGCATGGCTACCGTGCAAGGCTAGTTTGCATGGCTAGGGTGCAAGGCTCGCATGCGAGGCTAGTGTGCAAGGCTGCGTGCAAGGGAAGCGTGCAGGGCGAGTGTGCGAGGCCACTGTGCACGGCGCCAGCACTAGCGAGCCATCATCCGCGTTGCCATGGCTCGCTTGGCCTTGGCTTGCCAGGCCCCGACACGAGCAATCGCGCATTTTCTTTGCAACCGACCATCAATGCCGCCCAACGGGGCCAGCACGAGCAGTCATCCGCGGTCCCCTGGCCCTGCGCACGTTTGTCTTTGAAACCGAGCATCAATGCCACAGAAAGTGCCGGGGCGCCAGCTGGAGCCATCATCCGACGTGCCATGGCTCGCTTGGCCTTGGCTTGCCGGGCCCCGACACGAGCAATCGCGCATTTTCTTTGCAACCGACCATCAATGCCGCCCAACGGGGCCAGCACGAGCAGTCATCCGCGGTCCCCTGGCACTGCGCACGTTTGTCTTTGAAACCGAGCATCAATGCCACAGAAAGTGCCGGGGCGCCAGCTGGAGCCATCATCCGACGTGCCATGGCTCTGGTCCCATGGTCTTCGCAACCGAGCATTCGTGACACCCGCGGGGCCAGGACACCAACCCTTCCGACACGAGCATTCGCGCATGTTCTTTGGCCACACAACGGCGCCAGCACGAGCAAAATCATCCGCGGTGCGGTGGCCTTGCACGGCCTTTTGTCTTTGGAACCAACCATCAGTGCCACGGGAAGTGCCGGAGTCCCGGCATCCGCGGTGCCAAGTCATTGCGCCCTTGGTCTCTGCAGCGGGGCATGCCGGGCACTCCCAACCATTGCAAGCAAGCAAGCAAGCAAGAAAGAAAGTAAGTAAGTAAGTAAGTATTACATATAGGGGCGGGACATGCGGGGAGATCTGCGAAACGTGCATTACGGGGCACACGCGTACCTACCGGGGCATACCGACCCCTATTGGGGCACACGTGTGCATATCGGGGCATACCGGGCCTATCGGGGCACACGCGTACATACCGGGGCATACCGAGCCCTACTGGGGCACACGTGCGCATATCGGGGCGTACCAAGCCTATCGGGGCATACGCATGTATCCCAAGGCATACCGAGTCTATCCGGGCATACGCGTTCATACCGGGGCGTAACGGGCCTATCGGGGCATACTTGGGCATATCCGGGCAAAAAATGCCCAAACCAGCAATGCCCTGCTTTGGCAAGCCAAGGCCAAGCATTCCGGTGCCTAACCTAGGCAACCGTGGTCCTTTCCTCACCATATGCCATGGCCTTGTGCCCATGGTCTTCGCAAGACATCGTCCAAGGCGCCCAAAAGGCCAAGGGAGCCCAACCCAGCAATGCCTTGCTAGGACAAGCCAAGGCCAAGCATTCCGGTGCCTATCCGGGCAAAAACGCCCAAAGCATGCCCATTCCTTAGCCTATCCAGGCAAAAACGCCCAAAATCTGCACATTCTAGTGCCTATCCGGGCAAAAACGCCCACCAGCATGCCACCCTCCTATAGGGTTTGCGCAACCAACCAGCCTAACCACCAGTGGCAACCAAAGGTGCTGTTAGCGACGACTTCTGAAGACGCAACGAGACGCGACGTGTTTGCGCCCAGACGCGACGAGACGATGCGGGATCTGCGCCCAAGAATGCCTAGACCCGTCGACTTGATGCGGGATCAGCTCGCCCAAGCATGCCTAGTGTGCAAGGCCTGTGTGCAAGGCTAGTGTCCAAGGCTAGTGTGCAAGGCTCATGTGGAACGCTAGTGCGCAAGGCTAGTGCCCAAGGCTTGTGTGCCAGGCCCGTGTGCAAGGCTAGTGTCCAGGGCTTGTGTGCATTGCTTGAGTGCAAGGCTTGTGTGCATTGCTCGAGTGCATGGCTTGTGTGCAAGGGTTGTGCGCAAGGCTAGTGTGCGGGGCTTGTGCGCATGGCTAATGTGCACGGCTTGTGTGCATGGCTACCGTGCAAGGCTAGTTTGCATGGCTAGGGTGCAAGGCTCGCATGCGAGGCTAGTGTGCAAGGCTGCGTGCAAGGGAAGCGTGCAGGGCGAGTGTGCGAGGCCACTGTGCACGGCGCCAGCACTAGCGAGCCATCATCCGCGTTGCCATGGCTCGCTTGGCCTTGGCTTGCCAGGCCCCGACACGAGCAATCGCGCATTTTCTTTGCAACCGACCATCAATGCCGCCCAACGGGGCCAGCACGAGCAGTCATCCGCGGTCCCCTAGCCCTGCGCACGTTTGTCTTTGAAACCGAGCATCAATGCCACAGAAAGTGCCGGGGCGCCAGCTGGAGCCATCATCCGACGTGCCATGGCTCGCTTGGCCTTGGCTTGCCGGGCCCCGACACGAGCAATCGCGCATTTTCTTTGCAACCGACCATCAATGCTGCCCAACGGGGCCAGCACGAGCAGTCATCCGCGGTCCCCTGGCCCTGCGCACGTTTGTCTTTGAAACCGAGCATCAATGCCACAGAAAGTGCCGGGGCGCCAGCTGGAGCCATCATCCGACGTGCCATGGCTCTGGTCCCATGGTCTTCGCAACCGAGCATTCGTGACACCCGCGGGGCCAGGACACCAACCCTTCCGACACGAGCATTCGCGCATGTTCTTTGGCCACACAACGGCGCCAGCACGAGCAAAATCATCCGCGGTGCGGTGGCCTTGCACGGCCTTTTGTCTTTGGAACCAACCATCAGTGCCACGGGAAGTGCCGGAGTCCCGGCATCCGCGGTGCCAAGTCATTGCGCCCTTGGTCTCTGCAGCGGGGCATGCCGGGCACTCCCAACCATTGCAAGCAAGCAAGCAAGCAAGAAAGAAAGTAAGTAAGTAAGTAAGTATTACATATAGGGGCGGGACATGCGGGGAGATCTGCGAAACGTGCATTACGGGGCACACGCGTACCTACCGGGGCATACCGACCCCTATTGGGGCACACGTGTGCATATCGGGGCATACCGGGCCTATCGGGGCACACGCGTACATACCGGGGCATACCGAGCCCTACTGGGGCACACGTGCGCATATCGGGGCGTACCAAGCCTATCGGGGCATACGCATGTATCCCAAGGCATACCGAGTCTATCCGGGCATACGCGTTCATACCGGGGCGTAACGGGCCTATCGGGGCATACTTGGGCATATCCGGGCAAAAAATGCCCAAAACTTGCGCAACCTTGGCAACCGTGGTCCATTCCTCTCTATATGCCTAGCCTTGCCAACCGTGGTCCATTCCTCACTATATGCCATGGCCTTGTGCCCATGGTCTTCCCAAGACAGCGTCCAAGGCCCCCGGAAGGCCAAGGGAGCCCAACCCAGCAATGCCCTGCTATGGCAAGCCAAGGCCAAGCATTCCGGTGCCTATCCGGGCAAAAATGCAATTCCTCTCTATATGCCTAGCCTTGGCAACCGTGGTCCATTCCCCACCATATGCCATGGCCTTGTGCCCATGGTCTTCCCAAGACAGTGTCCAAGGCGCCCGGAAGGCCAAGGGAGCCCAACCCAGCAATGCCCTGCTTTGGCAAGCCAAGGCCAAGCATTCCGGTGCCTAACCTTGGCAACCGTGGTCCTTTCCTCACCATATGCCATGGCCTTGTGCCCATGGTCTTCGCAAGACATCGTCCAAGGCGCCCAAAAGGCCAAGGGAGCCCAACCCAGCAATGCCTTGCTAGGACAAGCCAAGGCCAAGCATTCCGGTGCCTATCCGGGCAAAAACGCCCAAAGCATGCCCATTCCTTAGCCTATCCAGGCAAAAACGCCCAAAATCTGCACATTCTAGTGCCTATCCGGGCAAAAACGCCCACCAGCATGCCACCCTCCTATAGGGTTTGCGCAACCAACCAGCCTAACCACCAGTGGCAACCAAAGGTGCTGTTAGCGACGACTTCTGAAGACGCAACGAGACGCGACGTGTTTGCGCCCAGACGCGACGAGACGATGCGGGATCTGCGCCCAAGAATGCCTAGACCCGTCGACTTGATGCGGGATCAGCTCGCCCAAGCATGCCTAGTGTGCAAGGCCTGTGTGCAAGGCTAGTGTCCAAGGCTAGTGTGCAAGGCTCATGTGGAACGCTAGTGCGCAAGGCTAGTGCCCAAGGCTTGTGTGCCAGGCCCGTGTGCAAGGCTAGTGTCCAGGGCTTGTGTGCATTGCTTGAGTGCAAGGCTTGTGTGCATTGCTCGAGTGCATGGCTTGTGTGCAAGGGTTGTGCGCAAGGCTAGTGTGCGGGGCTTGTGCGCATGGCTAATGTGCACGGCTTGTGTGCATGGCTACCGTGCAAGGCTAGTTTGCATGGCTAGGGTGCAAGGCTCGCATGCGAGGCTAGTGTGCAAGGCTGCGTGCAAGGGAAGCGTGCAGGGCGAGTGTGCGAGGCCACTGTGCACGGCGCCAGCACTAGCGAGCCATCATCCGCGTTGCCATGGCTCGCTTGGCCTTGGCTTGCCAAGCCCCGACACGAGCAATCGCGCATTTTCTTTGCAACCGACCATCAATGCCGCCCAACGGGGCCAGCACGAGCAGTCATCCGCGGTCCCCTAGCCCTGCGCACGTTTGTCTTTGAAACCGAGCATCAATGCCACAGAAAGTGCCGGGGCGCCAGCTGGAGCCATCATCCGACGTGCCATGGCTCGCTTGGCCTTGGCTTGCCGGGCCCCGACACGAGCAATCGCGCATTTTCTTTGCAACCGACCATCAATGCTGCCCAACGGGGCCAGCACGAGCAGTCATCCGCGGTCCCCTGGCCCTGCGCACGTTTGTCTTTGAAACCGAGCATCAATGCCACAGAAAGTGCCGGGGCGCCAGCTGGAGCCATCATCCGACGTGCCATGGCTCTGGTCCCATGGTCTTCGCAACCGAGCATTCGTGACACCCGCGGGGCCAGGACACCAACCCTTCCGACACGAGCATTCGCGCATGTTCTTTGGCCACACAACGGCGCCAGCACGAGCAAAATCATCCGCGGTGCGGTGGCCTTGCACGGCCTTTTGTCTTTGGAACCAACCATCAGTGCCACGGGAAGTGCCGGAGTCCCGGCATCCGCGGTGCCAAGTCATTGCGCCCTTGGTCTCTGCAGCGGGGCATGCCGGGCACTCCCAACCATTGCAAGCAAGCAAGCAAGCAAGAAAGAAAGTAAGTAAGTAAGTAAGTATTACATATAGGGGCGGGACATGCGGGGAGATCTGCGAAACGTGCATTACGGGGCACACGCGTACCTACCGGGGCATACCGACCCCTATTGGGGCACACGTGTGCATATCGGGGCATACCGGGCCTATCGGGGCACACGCGTACATACCGGGGCATACCGAGCCCTACTGGGGCACACGTGCGCATATCGGGGCGTACCAAGCCTATCGGGGCATACGCATGTATCCCAAGGCATACCGAGTCTATCCGGGCATACGCGTTCATACCGGGGCGTAACGGGCCTATCGGGGCATACTTGGGCATATCCGGGCAAAAAATGCCCAAAACTTGCGCAACCTTGGCAACCGTGGTCCATTCCTCTCTATATGCCTAGCCTTGCCAACCGTGGTCCATTCCTCACTATATGCCATGGCCTTGTGCCCATGGTCTTCCCAAGACAGCGTCCAAGGCCCCCGGAAGGCCAAGGGAGCCCAACCCAGCAATGCCCTGCTATGGCAAGCCAAGGCCAAGCATTCCGGTGCCTATCCGGGCAAAAATGCGATTCCTCTCTATATGCCTAGCCTTGGCAACCGTGGTCCATTCCCCACCATATGCCATGGCCTTGTGCCCATGGTCTTCCCAAGACAGTGTCCAAGGCGCCCGGAAGGCCAAGGGAGCCCAACCCAGCAATGCCCTGCTTTGGCAAGCCAAGGCCAAGCATTCCGGTGCCTAACCTTGGCAACCGTGGTCCTTTCCTCACCATATGCCATGGCCTTGTGCCCATGGTCTTCGCAAGACATCGTCCAAGGCGCCCAAAAGGCCAAGGGAGCCCAACCCAGCAATGCCCTGCTAGGGCAAGCCAAGGCCAAGCATTCCGGTGCCTAACCTTGGCAACCGTGGTCCTTTCCTCACCATATGCCATGGCCTTGTGCCCATGGTCTTCGCAAGACATCGTCCAAGGCGCCCAAAAGGCCAAGGGAGCCCAACCCAGCAATGCCTTGCTAGGACAAGCCAAGGCCAAGCATTCCGGTGCCTATCCGGGCAAAAACGCCCAAAGCATGCCCATTCCTTAGCCTATCCAGGCAAAAACGCCCAAAATCTGCACATTCTAGTGCCTATCCGGGCAAAAACGCCCACCAGCATGCCACCCTCCTATAGGGTTTGCGCAACCAACCAGCCTAACCACCAGTGGCAACCAAAGGTGCTGTTAGCGACGACTTCTGAAGACGCAACGAGACGCGACGTGTTTGCGCCCAGACGCGACGAGACGATGCGGGATCTGCGCCCAAGAAT
>NW_027518978.1:90000-92500 GCF_043159265.1 Tasmannia lanceolata | reverse complement strand
GTACATACCGGGGCATACCGAGCCCTACTGGGGCACACGTGCGCATATCGGGGCGTACCAAGCCTATCGGGGCATACGCATGTATCCCAAGGCATACCGAGTCTATCCGGGCATACGCGTTCATACCGGGGCGTAACGGGCCTATCGGGGCATACTTGGGCATATCCGGGCAAAAAATGCCCAAAACTTGCGCAACCGTGGTCCATTCCTCTCTATATGCCTAGCCTTGCCAACCGTGGTCCATTCCTCACTATATGCCATGGCCTTGTGCCCATGGTCTTCCCAAGACAGCGTCCAAGGCCCCCGGAAGGCCAAGGGAGCCCAACCCAGCAATGCCCTGCTATGGCAAGCCAAGGCCAAGCATTCCGGTGCCTATCCGGGCAAAAATGCAATTCCTCTCTATATGCCTAGCCTTGGCAACCGTGGTCCATTCCCCACCATATGCCATGGCCTTGTGCCCATGGTCTTCCCAAGACAGTGTCCAAGGCGCCCGGAAGGCCAAGGGAGCCCAACCCAGCAATGCCCTGCTTTGGCAAGCCAAGGCCAAGCATTCCGGTGCCTAACCTTGGCAACCGTGGTCCTTTCCTCACCATATGCCATGGCCTTGTGCCCATGGTCTTCGCAAGACATCGTCCAAGGCGCCCAAAAGGCCAAGGGAGCCCAACCCAGCAATGCCTTGCTAGGACAAGCCAAGGCCAAGCATTCCGGTGCCTATCCGGGCAAAAACGCCCAAAGCATGCCCATTCCTTAGCCTATCCAGGCAAAAACGCCCAAAATCTGCACATTCTAGTGCCTATCCGGGCAAAAACGCCCACCAGCATGCCACCCTCCTATAGGGTTTGCGCAACCAACCAGCCTAACCACCAGTGGCAACCAAAGGTGCTGTTAGCGACGACTTCTGAAGACGCAACGAGACGCGACGTGTTTGCGCCCAGACGCGACGAGACGATGCGGGATCTGCGCCCAAGAATGCCTAGACCCGTCGACTTGATGCGGGATCAGCTCGCCCAAGCATGCCTAGTGTGCAAGGCCTGTGTGCAAGGCTAGTGTCCAAGGCTAGTGTGCAAGGCTCATGTGGAACGCTAGTGCGCAAGGCTAGTGCCCAAGGCTTGTGTGCCAGGCCCGTGTGCAAGGCTAGTGTCCAGGGCTTGTGTGCATTGCTTGAGTGCAAGGCTTGTGTGCATTGCTCGAGTGCATGGCTTGTGTGCAAGGGTTGTGCGCAAGGCTAGTGTGCGGGGCTTGTGCGCATGGCTAATGTGCACGGCTTGTGTGCATGGCTACCGTGCAAGGCTAGTTTGCATGGCTAGGGTGCAAGGCTCGCATGCGAGGCTAGTGTGCAAGGCTGCGTGCAAGGGAAGCGTGCAGGGCGAGTGTGCGAGGCCACTGTGCACGGCGCCAGCACTAGCGAGCCATCATCCGCGTTGCCATGGCTCGCTTGGCCTTGGCTTGCCAGGCCCCGACACGAGCAATCGCGCATTTTCTTTGCAACCGACCATCAATGCCGCCCAACGGGGCCAGCACGAGCAGTCATCCGCGGTCCCCTGGCCCTGCGCACGTTTGTCTTTGAAACCGAGCATCAATGCCACAGAAAGTGCCGGGGCGCCAGCTGGAGCCATCATCCGACGTGCCATGGCTCGCTTGGCCTTGGCTTGCCGGGCCCCGACACGAGCAATCGCGCATTTTCTTTGCAACCGACCATCAATGCCGCCCAACGGGGCCAGCACGAGCAGTCATCCGCGGTCCCCTGGCACTGCGCACGTTTGTCTTTGAAACCGAGCATCAATGCCACAGAAAGTGCCGGGGCGCCAGCTGGAGCCATCATCCGACGTGCCATGGCTCTGGTCCCATGGTCTTCGCAACCGAGCATTCGTGACACCCGCGGGGCCAGGACACCAACCCTTCCGACACGAGCATTCGCGCATGTTCTTTGGCCACACAACGGCGCCAGCACGAGCAAAATCATCCGCGGTGCGGTGGCCTTGCACGGCCTTTTGTCTTTGGAACCAACCATCAGTGCCACGGGAAGTGCCGGAGTCCCGGCATCCGCGGTGCCAAGTCATTGCGCCCTTGGTCTCTGCAGCGGGGCATGCCGGGCACTCCCAACCATTGCAAGCAAGCAAGCAAGCAAGAAAGAAAGTAAGTAAGTAAGTAAGTATTACATATAGGGGCGGGACATGCGGGGAGATCTGCGAAACGTGCATTACGGGGCACACGCGTACCTACCGGGGCATACCGACCCCTATTGGGGCACACGTGTGCATATCGGGGCATACCGGGCCTATCGGGGCACACGCGTACATACCGGGGCATACCGAGCCCTACTGGGGCACACGTGCGCATATCGGGGCGTACCAAGCCTATCGGGGCATACGCATGTATCCCAAGGCATACCGAGTCTATCCGGGCATACGCGTTCATACCGGGGCGTAACGGGCCTATCGGGGCATACTTGGGCATATCCGGGCAAAAAATGCCCAAAACTTGCGCAACCTTGGCAACC
>NW_027518978.1:77500-80000 GCF_043159265.1 Tasmannia lanceolata | reverse complement strand
CAAGGGGCCAGGACGGGGCCTTGTGCCCATGGTCTTCGCAAGACAGCGTCCAAGGCACCCGAAAGCCCAAGGGAACCCAAACCCGGCCGACACTTGCAATCGCACATGCTCTCTGCAACACACCATCAATGCCGCCCAACGGGGCCAGCACGAGCAGTCCTCCGCGGTCCCCTGGCCCTGCGCACGTTTGTCTTCGAAACCGAGCATCAATGCCACAGAAAGTGCCGGGGCGCCAGCTGGAGCCATCATCCGCGTTGCCATGGCTCGCTTGGCCTTGGCTTGCCAGGCCCCGACACGAGCAATCGCGCATTTTCTTTGCAACCGACCATCAATGCCGCCCAACGGGGCCAGCACGAGCAGTCATCCGCGGTCCCCTGGCCCTGCGCACGTTTGTCTTTGAAACCGAGCATCAATGCCACAGAAAGTGCCGGGGCGCCAGCTGGAGCCATCATCCGACGTGCCATGGCTCTGGTCCCATGGTCTTCGCAACCGAGCATTCGTGACACCCGCGGGGCCAGGACACCAACCCTTCCGACACGAGCATTCGCGCATGTTCTTTGGCCACACAACGGCGCCAGCACGAGCAAAATCATCCGCGGTGCGGTGGCCTTGCACGGCCTTTTGTCTTTGGAACCAACCATCAGTGCCACGGGAAGTGCCGGAGTCCCGGCATCCGCGGTGCCAAGTCATTGCGCCCTTGGTCTCTGCAGCGGGGCATGCCGGGCACTCCCAACCATTGCAAGCAAGCAAGCAAGCAAGAAAGAAAGTAAGTAAGTAAGTAAGTATTACATATAGGGGCGGGACATGCGGGGAGATCTGCGAAACGTGCATTACGGGGCACACGCGTACCTACCGGGGCATACCGACCCCTATTGGGGCACACGTGTGCATATCGGGGCATACCGGGCCTATCGGGGCACACGCGTACATACCGGGGCATACCGAGCCCTACTGGGGCACACGTGCGCATATCGGGGCGTACCAAGCCTATCGGGGCATACGCATGTATCCCAAGGCATACCGAGTCTATCCGGGCATACGCGTTCATACCGGGGCGTAACGGGCCTATCGGGGCATACTTGGGCATATCCGGGCAAAAAATGCCCAAAACTTGCGCAACCTTGGCAACCGTGGTCCATTCCTCTCTATATGCCTAGCCTTGCCAACCGTGGTCCATTCCTCACTATATGCCATGGCCTTGTGCCCATGGTCTTCCCAAGACAGCGTCCAAGGCCCCCGGAAGGCCAAGGGAGCCCAACCCAGCAATGCCCTGCTATGGCAAGCCAAGGCCAAGCATTCCGGTGCCTATCCGGGCAAAAATGCAATTCCTCTCTATATGCCTAGCCTTGGCAACCGTGGTCCATTCCCCACCATATGCCATGGCCTTGTGCCCATGGTCTTCCCAAGACAGTGTCCAAGGCGCCCGGAAGGCCAAGGGAGCCCAACCCAGCAATGCCCTGCTTTGGCAAGCCAAGGCCAAGCATTCCGGTGCCTAACCTTGGCAACCGTGGTCCTTTCCTCACCATATGCCATGGCCTTGTGCCCATGGTCTTCGCAAGACATCGTCCAAGGCGCCCAAAAGGCCAAGGGAGCCCAACCCAGCAATGCCTTGCTAGGACAAGCCAAGGCCAAGCATTCCGGTGCCTATCCGGGCAAAAACGCCCAAAGCATGCCCATTCCTTAGCCTATCCAGGCAAAAACGCCCAAAATCTGCACATTCTAGTGCCTATCCGGGCAAAAACGCCCTCCAGCATGCCACCCTCCTATAGGGTTTGCGCAACCAACCAGCCTAACCACCAGTGGCAACCAAAGGTGCTGTTAGCGACGACTTCTGAAGACGCAACGAGACGCGACGTGTTTGCGCCCAGACGCGACGAGACGATGCGGGATCTGCGCCCAAGAATGCCTAGACCCGTCGACTTGATGCGGGATCAGCTCGCCCAAGCATGCCTAGTGTGCAAGGCCTGTGTGCAAGGCTAGTGTCCAAGGCTAGTGTGCAAGGCTCATGTGGAACGCTAGTGCGCAAGGCTAGTGCCCAAGGCTTGTGTGCCAGGCCCGTGTGCAAGGCTAGTGTCCAGGGCTTGTGTGCATTGCTTGAGTGCAAGGCTTGTGTGCATTGCTCGAGTGCATGGCTTGTGTGCAAGGGTTGTGCGCAAGGCTAGTGTGCGGGGCTTGTGCGCATGGCTAATGTGCACGGCTTGTGTGCATGGCTACCGTGCAAGGCTAGTTTGCATGGCTAGGGTGCAAGGCTCGCATGCGAGGCTAGTGTGCAAGGCTGCGTGCAAGGGAAGCGTGCAGGGCGAGTGTGCGAGGCCACTGTGCACGGCGCCAGCACTAGCGAGCCATCATCCGCGTTGCCATGGCTCGCTTGGCCTTGGCTTGCCAGGCCCCGACACGAGCAATCGCGCATTTTCTTTGCAACCGACCATCAATGCCGCCCAACGGGGCCAGCACGAGCAGTCATCCGCGGTCCCCTGGCCCTGCGCACGTTTGTCTTTGA
>NW_027518978.1:62500-67500 GCF_043159265.1 Tasmannia lanceolata | reverse complement strand
AAAACGCCCAAAACCAGCACATTCCAGTGCCTATCCGGGCAAAAACGCCCTAAGCCTGCGCATTCCAGCGCCCCGCAGCATGCCACCCTCCTATAGGGTTTGCGCAACCAACCCGCCTAACCACCAGTGGCAACCAAAGGTGCTGTTAGCGACGACTTCTGAAGACGCAACGAGACGCGACGGGTTTGCGCCCAGACGCGACGAGGCGATGCGGGATCTGCGCCCAACCGTGCCTACACCCGCCGACTTGATGCGGGAGCTGCTGGCCCAAGCATGCCTAGCGTGCAAGGCCTGCGTGCAAGGCTAGTGTGCAAGGCTCGTGGGCAAGGCTAGTGCGCAAGGCTAGTGCCCAAGGTCTGTGTGCAAGGCTAGTGCCCAAGGCTAGTGAGCATGGCCTGTGTGCAAGGCTAGTGTGCAAGGCTTGTATGCAAGGCTAGTGTGCAAGGCTGGTGTGCAAGGCTTGTGGGCAAGGCTGGTGCGCAAGGCTAGTTCCCAAGGGTTGTGTGCAAGGCTAGTGCCCAAGGCAAGTGCGCAAGGCTCGTGCCCAAAGCTAGTGCGCAAGGCTTGTGTGCAAGGCTACTGCGATGGGCCAGTGCCCAAGGCTTGTGAGCAAGGCTTGTATGCATGGCTTGTGTGCAAGGCTAGCGTCCAAGGCTTGTGCGCATGGCTTGTGCGCAAGGCTTGTGTCCAAGGCTTTTGTGCAAGGCTCGTGCGCAAGGCTAGTGTGCAAGGCTTGTGCGCATTGGCAGGTAGCCCACCAGCATGCACGATCCAAATGCCACTCACGCGACAACACGGTGCCAAGCCGGGCATGGTGTGCACTCAAAACCAATCAACGGACAGAGGTCATGCGTCATGGGGGGGATCTAGCAAGGCCATGGGGAAGGTCATGGAGGACCTTGGAAGCAAGCGCAAGACGAGAGCGAATCGAACAAGGGGCCAGGACGGGGCCTTGTGCCCATGGTCTTCGCAAGACAGCGTCCAAGGCACCCGAAAGCCCAAGGGAACCCAAACCCGGCCGACACTTGCAATCGCACATGCTCTCTGCAACACACCATCAATGCCGCCCAACGGGGCCAGCACGAGCAGTCCTCCGCGGTCCCCTGGCCCTGCGCACGTTTGTCTTCGAAACCGAGCATCAATGCCACAGAAAGTGCCGGGGCGCCAGCTGGAGCCATCATCCGCGTTGCCATGGCTCGCTTGGCCTTGGCTTGCCAGGCCCCGACACGAGCAATCGCGCATTTTCTTTGCAACCGACCATCAATGCCGCCCAACGGGGCCAGCACGAGCAGTCATCCGCGGTCCCCTGGCCCTGCGCACGTTTGTCTTTGAAACCGAGCATCAATGCCACAGAAAGTGCCGGGGCGCCAGCTGGAGCCATCATCCGACGTGCCATGGCTCTGGTCCCATGGTCTTCGCAACCGAGCATTCGTGACACCCGCGGGGCCAGGACACCAACCCTTCCGACACGAGCATTCGCGCATGTTCTTTGGCCACACAACGGCGCCAGCACGAGCAAAATCATCCGCGGTGCGGTGGCCTTGCACGGCCTTTTGTCTTTGGAACCAACCATCAGTGCCACGGGAAGTGCCGGAGTCCCGGCATCCGCGGTGCCAAGTCATTGCGCCCTTGGTCTCTGCAGCGGGGCATGCCGGGCACTCCCAACCATTGCAAGCAAGCAAGCAAGCAAGAAAGAAAGTAAGTAAGTAAGTAAGTATTACATATAGGGGCGGGACATGCGGGGAGATCTGCGAAACGTGCATTACGGGGCACACGCGTACCTACCGGGGCATACCGACCCCTATTGGGGCACACGTGTGCATATCGGGGCATACCGGGCCTATCGGGGCACACGCGTACATACCGGGGCATACCGAGCCCTACTGGGGCACACGTGCGCATATCGGGGCGTACCAAGCCTATCGGGGCATACGCATGTATCCCAAGGCATACCGAGTCTATCCGGGCATACGCGTTCATACCGGGGCGTAACGGGCCTATCGGGGCATACTTGGGCATATCCGGGCAAAAAATGCCCAAAACTTGCGCAACCTTGGCAACCGTGGTCCATTCCTCTCTATATGCCTAGCCTTGCCAACCGTGGTCCATTCCTCACTATATGCCATGGCCTTGTGCCCATGGTCTTCCCAAGACAGCGTCCAAGGCCCCCGGAAGGCCAAGGGAGCCCAACCCAGCAATGCCCTGCTATGGCAAGCCAAGGCCAAGCATTCCGGTGCCTATCCGGGCAAAAATGCAATTCCTCTCTATATGCCTAGCCTTGGCAACCGTGGTCCATTCCCCACCATATGCCATGGCCTTGTGCCCATGGTCTTCCCAAGACAGTGTCCAAGGCGCCCGGAAGGCCAAGGGAGCCCAACCCAGCAATGCCCTGCTTTGGCAAGCCAAGGCCAAGCATTCCGGTGCCTAACCTTGGCAACCGTGGTCCTTTCCTCACCATATGCCATGGCCTTGTGCCCATGGTCTTCGCAAGACATCGTCCAAGGCGCCCAAAAGGCCAAGGGAGCCCAACCCAGCAATGCCTTGCTAGGACAAGCCAAGGCCAAGCATTCCGGTGCCTATCCGGGCAAAAACGCCCAAAGCATGCCCATTCCTTAGCCTATCCAGGCAAAAACGCCCAAAATCTGCACATTCTAGTGCCTATCCGGGCAAAAACGCCCTCCAGCATGCCACCCTCCTATAGGGTTTGCGCAACCAACCAGCCTAACCACCAGTGGCAACCAAAGGTGCTGTTAGCGACGACTTCTGAAGACGCAACGAGACGCGACGTGTTTGCGCCCAGACGCGACGAGACGATGCGGGATCTGCGCCCAAGAATGCCTAGACCCGTCGACTTGATGCGGGATCAGCTCGCCCAAGCATGCCTAGTGTGCAAGGCCTGTGTGCAAGGCTAGTGTCCAAGGCTAGTGTGCAAGGCTCATGTGGAACGCTAGTGCGCAAGGCTAGTGCCCAAGGCTTGTGTGCCAGGCCCGTGTGCAAGGCTAGTGTCCAGGGCTTGTGTGCATTGCTTGAGTGCAAGGCTTGTGTGCATTGCTCGAGTGCATGGCTTGTGTGCAAGGGTTGTGCGCAAGGCTAGTGTGCGGGGCTTGTGCGCATGGCTAATGTGCACGGCTTGTGTGCATGGCTACCGTGCAAGGCTAGTTTGCATGGCTAGGGTGCAAGGCTCGCATGCGAGGCTAGTGTGCAAGGCTGCGTGCAAGGGAAGCGTGCAGGGCGAGTGTGCGAGGCCACTGTGCACGGCGCCAGCACTAGCGAGCCATCATCCGCGTTGCCATGGCTCGCTTGGCCTTGGCTTGCCAGGCCCCGACACGAGCAATCGCGCATTTTCTTTGCAACCGACCATCAATGCCGCCCAACGGGGCCAGCACGAGCAGTCATCCGCGGTCCCCTGGCCCTGCGCACGTTTGTCTTTGAAACCGAGCATCAATGCCACAGAAAGTGCCGGGGCGCCAGCTGGAGCCATCATCCGACGTGCCATGGCTCGCTTGGCCTTGGCTTGCCGGGCCCCGACACGAGCAATCGCGCATTTTCTTTGCAACCGACCATCAATGCCGCCCAACGGGGCCAGCACGAGCAGTCATCCGCGGTCCCCTGGCACTGCGCACGTTTGTCTTTGAAACCGAGCATCAATGCCACAGAAAGTGCCGGGGCGCCAGCTGGAGCCATCATCCGACGTGCCATGGCTCTGGTCCCATGGTCTTCGCAACCGAGCATTCGTGACACCCGCGGGGCCAGGACACCAACCCTTCCGACACGAGCATTCGCGCATGTTCTTTGGCCACACAACGGCGCCAGCACGAGCAAAATCATCCGCGGTGCGGTGGCCTTGCACGGCCTTTTGTCTTTGGAACCAACCATCAGTGCCACGGGAAGTGCCGGAGTCCCGGCATCCGCGGTGCCAAGTCATTGCGCCCTTGGTCTCTGCAGCGGGGCATGCCGGGCACTCCCAACCATTGCAAGCAAGCAAGCAAGCAAGAAAGAAAGTAAGTAAGTAAGTAAGTATTACATATAGGGGCGGGACATGCGGGGAGATCTGCGAAACGTGCATTACGGGGCACACGCGTACCTACCGGGGCATACCGACCCCTATTGGGGCACACGTGTGCATATCGGGGCATACCGGGCCTATCGGGGCACACGCGTACATACCGGGGCATACCGAGCCCTACTGGGGCACACGTGCGCATATCGGGGCGTACCAAGCCTATCGGGGCATACGCATGTATCCCAAGGCATACCGAGTCTATCCGGGCATACGCGTTCATACCGGGGCGTAACGGGCCTATCGGGGCATACTTGGGCATATCCGGGCAAAAAATGCCCAAAACTTGCGCAACCTTGGCAACCGTGGTCCATTCCTCTCTATATGCCTAGCCTTGCCAACCGTGGTCCATTCCTCACTATATGCCATGGCCTTGTGCCCATGGTCTTCCCAAGACAGCGTCCAAGGCCCCCGGAAGGCCAAGGGAGCCCAACCCAGCAATGCCCTGCTATGGCAAGCCAAGGCCAAGCATTCCGGTGCCTATCCGGGCAAAAATGCGATTCCTCTCTATATGCCTAGCCTTGGCAACCGTGGTCCATTCCCCACCATATGCCATGGCCTTGTGCCCATGGTCTTCCCAAGACAGTGTCCAAGGCGCCCGGAAGGCCAAGGGAGCCCAACCCAGCAATGCCCTGCTTTGGCAAGCCAAGGCCAAGCATTCCGGTGCCTAACCTTGGCAACCGTGGTCCTTTCCTCACCATATGCCATGGCCTTGTGCCCATGGTCTTCGCAAGACATCGTCCAAGGCGCCCAAAAGGCCAAGGGAGCCCAACCCAGCAATGCCCTGCTAGGGCAAGCCAAGGCCAAGCATTCCGGTGCCTAACCTTGGCAACCGTGGTCCTTTCCTCACCATATGCCATGGCCTTGTGCCCATGGTCTTCGCAAGACATCGTCCAAGGCGCCCAAAAGGCCAAGGGAGCCCAACCCAGCAATGCCTTGC
>NW_027518978.1:47500-52500 GCF_043159265.1 Tasmannia lanceolata | reverse complement strand
AACCATCAGTGCCACGGGAAGTGCCGGAGTCCCGGCATCCGCGGTGCCAAGTCATTGCGCCCTTGGTCTCTGCAGCGGGGCATGCCGGGCACTCCCAACCATTGCAAGCAAGCAAGCAAGCAAGAAAGAAAGTAAGTAAGTAAGTAAGTATTACATATAGGGGCGGGACATGCGGGGAGATCTGCGAAACGTGCATTACGGGGCACACGCGTACCTACCGGGGCATACCGACCCCTATTGGGGCACACGTGTGCATATCGGGGCATACCGGGCCTATCGGGGCACACGCGTACATACCGGGGCATACCGAGCCCTACTGGGGCACACGTGCGCATATCGGGGCGTACCAAGCCTATCGGGGCATACGCATGTATCCCAAGGCATACCGAGTCTATCCGGGCATACGCGTTCATACCGGGGCGTAACGGGCCTATCGGGGCATACTTGGGCATATCCGGGCAAAAAATGCCCAAAACTTGCGCAACCTTGGCAACCGTGGTCCATTCCTCTCTATATGCCTAGCCTTGCCAACCGTGGTCCATTCCTCACTATATGCCATGGCCTTGTGCCCATGGTCTTCCCAAGACAGCGTCCAAGGCCCCCGGAAGGCCAAGGGAGCCCAACCCAGCAATGCCCTGCTATGGCAAGCCAAGGCCAAGCATTCCGGTGCCTATCCGGGCAAAAATGCAATTCCTCTCTATATGCCTAGCCTTGGCAACCGTGGTCCATTCCCCACCATATGCCATGGCCTTGTGCCCATGGTCTTCCCAAGACAGTGTCCAAGGCGCCCGGAAGGCCAAGGGAGCCCAACCCAGCAATGCCCTGCTTTGGCAAGCCAAGGCCAAGCATTCCGGTGCCTAACCTTGGCAACCGTGGTCCTTTCCTCACCATATGCCATGGCCTTGTGCCCATGGTCTTCGCAAGACATCGTCCAAGGCGCCCAAAAGGCCAAGGGAGCCCAACCCAGCAATGCCTTGCTAGGACAAGCCAAGGCCAAGCATTCCGGTGCCTATCCGGGCAAAAACGCCCAAAGCATGCCCATTCCTTAGCCTATCCAGGCAAAAACGCCCAAAATCTGCACATTCTAGTGCCTATCCGGGCAAAAACGCCCACCAGCATGCCACCCTCCTATAGGGTTTGCGCAACCAACCAGCCTAACCACCAGTGGCAACCAAAGGTGCTGTTAGCGACGACTTCTGAAGACGCAACGAGACGCGACGTGTTTGCGCCCAGACGCGACGAGACGATGCGGGATCTGCGCCCAAGAATGCCTAGACCCGTCGACTTGATGCGGGATCAGCTCGCCCAAGCATGCCTAGTGTGCAAGGCCTGTGTGCAAGGCTAGTGTCCAAGGCTAGTGTGCAAGGCTCATGTGGAACGCTAGTGCGCAAGGCTAGTGCCCAAGGCTTGTGTGCCAGGCCCGTGTGCAAGGCTAGTGTCCAGGGCTTGTGTGCATTGCTTGAGTGCAAGGCTTGTGTGCATTGCTCGAGTGCATGGCTTGTGTGCAAGGGTTGTGCGCAAGGCTAGTGTGCAGGGCTTGTGCGCATGGCTAATGTGCACGGCTTGTGTGCATGGCTACCGTGCAAGGCTAGTTTGCATGGCTAGGGTGCAAGGCTCGCATGCGAGGCTAGTGTGCAAGGCTGCGTGCAAGGGAAGCGTGCAGGGCGAGTGTGCGAGGCCACTGTGCACGGCGCCAGCACTAGCGAGCCATCATCCGCGTTGCCATGGCTCGCTTGGCCTTGGCTTGCCAGGCCCCGACACGAGCAATCGCGCATTTTCTTTGCAACCGACCATCAATGCCGCCCAACGGGGCCAGCACGAGCAGTCCTCCGCGGTCCCCTGGCCCTGCGCACGTTTGTCTTTGAAACCGAGCATCAATGCCACAGAAAGTGCCGGGGCGCCAGCTGGAGCCATCATCCGACGTGCCATGGCTCGCTTGGCCTTGGCTTGCCGGGCCCCGACACGAGCAATCGCGCATTTTCTTTGCAACCGACCATCAATGCCGCCCAACGGGGCCAGCACGAGCAGTCATCCGCGGTCCCCTGGCCCTGCGCACGTTTGTCTTTGAAACCGAGCATCAATGCCACAGAAAGTGCCGGGGCGCCAGCTGGAGCCATCATCCGACGTGCCATGGCTCTGGTCCCATGGTCTTCGCAACCGAGCATTCGTGACACCCGCGGGGCCAGGACACCAACCCTTCCGACACGAGCATTCGCGCATGTTCTTTGGCCACACAACGGCGCCAGCACGAGCAAAATCATCCGCGGTGCGGTGGCCTTGCACGGCCTTTTGTCTTTGGAACCAACCATCAGTGCCACGGGAAGTGCCGGAGTCCCGGCATCCGCGGTGCCAAGTCATTGCGCCCTTGGTCTCTGCAGCGGGGCATGCCGGGCACTCCCAACCATTGCAAGCAAGCAAGCAAGCAAGAAAGAAAGTAAGTAAGTAAGTAAGTATTACATATAGGGGCGGGACATGCGGGGAGATCTGCGAAACGTGCATTACGGGGCACACGCGTACCTACCGGGGCATACCGACCCCTATTGGGGCACACGTGTGCATATCGGGGCATACCGGGCCTATCGGGGCACACGCGTACATACCGGGGCATACCGAGCCCTACTGGGGCACACGTGCGCATATCGGGGCGTACCAAGCCTATCGGGGCATACGCATGTATCCCAAGGCATACCGAGTCTATCCGGGCATACGCGTTCATACCGGGGCGTAACGGGCCTATCGGGGCATACTTGGGCATATCCGGGCAAAAAATGCCCAAAACTTGCGCAACCTTGGCAACCGTGGTCCATTCCTCTCTATATGCCTAGCCTTGCCAACCGTGGTCCATTCCTCACTATATGCCATGGCCTTGTGCCCATGGTCTTCCCAAGACAGCGTCCAAGGCCCCCGGAAGGCCAAGGGAGCCCAACCCAGCAATGCCCTGCTATGGCAAGCCAAGGCCAAGCATTCCGGTGCCTATCCGGGCAAAAATGCAATTCCTCTCTATATGCCTAGCCTTGGCAACCGTGGTCCATTCCCCACCATATGCCATGGCCTTGTGCCCATGGTCTTCCCAAGACAGTGTCCAAGGCGCCCGGAAGGCCAAGGGAGCCCAACCCAGCAATGCCCTGCTTTGGCAAGCCAAGGCCAAGCATTCCGGTGCCTAACCTTGGCAACCGTGGCCCTTTCCTCACCATATGCCATGGCCTTGTGCCCATGGTCTTCGCAAGACATCGTCCAAGGCGCCCAAAAGGCCAAGGGAGCCCAACCCAGCAATGCCTTGCTAGGACAAGCCAAGGCCAAGCATTCCGGTGCCTATCCGGGCAAAAACGCCCAAAGCATGCCCATTCCTTAGCCTATCCAGGCAAAAACGCCCAAAATCTGCACATTCTAGTGCCTATCCGGGCAAAAACGCCCACCAGCATGCCACCCTCCTATAGGGTTTGCGCAACCAACCAGCCTAACCACCAGTGGCAACCAAAGGTGCTGTTAGCGACGACTTCTGAAGACGCAACGAGACGCGACGTGTTTGCGCCCAGACGCGACGAGACGATGCGGGATCTGCGCCCAAGAATGCCTAGACCCGTCGACTTGATGCGGGATCAGCTCGCCCAAGCATGCCTAGTGTGCAAGGCCTGTGTGCAAGGCTAGTGTCCAAGGCTAGTGTGCAAGGCTCATGTGGAACGCTAGTGCGCAAGGCTAGTGCCCAAGGCTTGTGTGCCAGGCCCGTGTGCAAGGCTAGTGTCCAGGGCTTGTGTGCATTGCTTGAGTGCAAGGCTTGTGTGCATTGCTCGAGTGCATGGCTTGTGTGCAAGGGTTGTGCGCAAGGCTAGTGTGCGGGGCTTGTGCGCATGGCTAATGTGCACGGCTTGTGTGCATGGCTACCGTGCAAGGCTAGTTTGCATGGCTAGGGTGCAAGGCTCGCATGCGAGGCTAGTGTGCAAGGCTGCGTGCAAGGGAAGCGTGCAGGGCGAGTGTGCGAGGCCACTGTGCACGGCGCCAGCACTAGCGAGCCATCATCCGCGTTGCCATGGCTCGCTTGGCCTTGGCTTGCCAGGCCCCGACACGAGCAATCGCGCATTTTCTTTGCAACCGACCATCAATGCCGCCCAACGGGGCCAGCACGAGCAGTCATCCGCGGTCCCCTGGCCCTGCGCACGTTTGTCTTTGAAACCGAGCATCAATGCCACAGAAAGTGCCGGGGCGCCAGCTGGAGCCATCATCCGACGTGCCATGGCTCGCTTGGCCTTGGCTTGCCGGGCCCCGACACGAGCAATCGCGCATTTTCTTTGCAACCGACCATCAATGCCGCCCAACGGGGCCAGCACGAGCAGTCATCCGCGGTCCCCTGGCACTGCGCACGTTTGTCTTTGAAACCGAGCATCAATGCCACAGAAAGTGCCGGGGCGCCAGCTGGAGCCATCATCCGACGTGCCATGGCTCTGGTCCCATGGTCTTCGCAACCGAGCATTCGTGACACCCGCGGGGCCAGGACACCAACCCTTCCGACACGAGCATTCGCGCATGTTCTTTGGCCACACAACGGCGCCAGCACGAGCAAAATCATCCGCGGTGCGGTGGCCTTGCACGGCCTTTTGTCTTTGGAACCAACCATCAGTGCCACGGGAAGTGCCGGAGTCCCGGCATCCGCGGTGCCAAGTCATTGCGCCCTTGGTCTCTGCAGCGGGGCATGCCGGGCACTCCCAACCATTGCAAGCAAGCAAGCAAGCAAGAAAGAAAGTAAGTAAGTAAGTAAGTATTACATATAGGGGCGGGACATGCGGGGAGATCTGCGAAACGTGCATTACGGGGCACACGCGTACCTACCGGGGCATACCGACCCCTATTGGGGCACACGTGTGCATATCGGGGCACACGCGTACATACCGGGGCATACCGAGCCCTACTGGGGCACACGTGCGCATATCGGGGCGTACCAAGCCTATCGGGGCATACGCATGTATCCCAAGGCATACCGAGTCTATCCGGGCATACGCGTTCAT
>NW_027518978.1:32500-37500 GCF_043159265.1 Tasmannia lanceolata | reverse complement strand
TGCGTCATGGGGGGGATCTAGCAAGGCCATGGGGAAGGTCATGGAGGACCTTGGAAGCAAGCGCAAGACGAGAGCGAATCGAACAAGGGGCCAGGACGGGGCCTTGTGCCCATGGTCTTCGCAAGACAGCGTCCAAGGCACCCGAAAGCCCAAGGGAACCCAAACCCGGCCGACACTTGCAATCGCACATGCTCTCTGCAACACACCATCAATGCCGCCCAACGGGGCCAGCACGAGCAGTCCTCCGCGGTCCCCTGGCCCTGCGCACGTTTGTCTTCGAAACCGAGCATCAATGCCACAGAAAGTGCCGGGGCGCCAGCTGGAGCCATCATCCGCGTTGTCATGGCTCGCTTGGCCTTGGCTTGCCAGGCCCCGACACGAGCAATCGCGCATTTTCTTTGCAACCGACCATCAATGCCGCCCAACGGGGCCAGCACGAGCAGTCATCCGCGGTCCCCTGGCCCTGCGCACGTTTGTCTTTGAAACCGAGCATCAATGCCACAGAAAGTCCCGGGGCGCCAGCTGGAGCCATCATCCGACGTGCCATGGCTCTGGTCCCATGGTCTTCGCAACCGAGCATTCGTGACACCCGCGGGGCCAGGACACCAACCCTTCCGACACGAGCATTCGCGCATGTTCTTTGGCCACACAACGGCGCCAGCACGAGCAAAATCATCCGCGGTGTGGTGGCCTTGCACGGCCTTTTGTCTTTGGAACCAACCATCAGTGCCACGGGAAGTGCCGGAGTCCCGGCATCCGCGGTGCCAAGTCATTGCGCCCTTGGTCTCTGCAGCGGGGCATGCCGGGCACTCCCAACCATTGCAAGCAAGCAAGCAAGCAAGAAAGAAAGTAAGTAAGTAAGTAAGTATTACATATAGGGGCGGGACATGCGGGGAGATCTGCGAAACGTGCATTACGGGGCACACGCGTACCTACCGGGGCATACCGACCCCTATTGGGGCACACGTGTGCATATCGGGGCATACCGGGCCTATCGGGGCACACGCGTACATACCGGGGCATACCGAGCCCTACTGGGGCACACGTGCGCATATCGGGGCGTACCAAGCCTATCGGGGCATACGCATGTATCCCAAGGCATACCGAGTCTATCCGGGCATACGCGTTCATACCGGGGCGTAACGGGCCTATCGGGGCATACTTGGGCATATCCGGGCAAAAAATGCCCAAAACTTGCGCAACCTTGGCAACCGTGGTCCATTCCTCTCTATATGCCTAGCCTTGCCAACCGTGGTCCATTCCTCACTATATGCCATGGCCTTGTGCCCATGGTCTTCCCAAGACAGCGTCCAAGGCCCCCGGAAGGCCAAGGGAGCCCAACCCAGCAATGCCCTGCTATGGCAAGCCAAGGCCAAGCATTCCGGTGCCTATCCGGGCAAAAATGCAATTCCTCTCTATATGCCTAGCCTTGGCAACCGTGGTCCATTCCCCACCATATGCCATGGCCTTGTGCCCATGGTCTTCCCAAGACAGTGTCCAAGGCGCCCGGAAGGCCAAGGGAGCCCAACCCAGCAATGCCCTGCTTTGGCAAGCCAAGGCCAAGCATTCCGGTGCCTAACCTTGGCAACCGTGGTCCTTTCCTCACCATATGCCATGGCCTTGTGCCCATGGTCTTCGCAAGACATCGTCCAAGGCGCCCAAAAGGCCAAGGGAGCCCAACCCAGCAATGCCTTGCTAGGACAAGCCAAGGCCAAGCATTCCGGTGCCTATCCGGGCAAAAACGCCCAAAGCATGCCCATTCCTTAGCCTATCCAGGCAAAAACGCCCAAAATCTGCACATTCTAGTGCCTATCCGGGCAAAAACGCCCACCAGCATGCCACCCTCCTATAGGGTTTGCGCAACCAACCAGCCTAACCACCAGTGGCAACCAAAGGTGCTGTTAGCGACGACTTCTGAAGACGCAACGAGACGCGACGTGTTTGCGCCCAGACGCGACGAGACGATGCGGGATCTGCGCCCAAGAATGCCTAGACCCGTCGACTTGATGCGGGATCAGCTCGCCCAAGCATGCCTAGTGTGCAAGGCCTGTGTGCAAGGCTAGTGTCCAAGGCTAGTGTGCAAGGCTCATGTGGAACGCTAGTGCGCAAGGCTAGTGCCCAAGGCTTGTGTGCCAGGCCCGTGTGCAAGGCTAGTGTCCAGGGCTTGTGTGCATTGCTTGAGTGCAAGGCTTGTGTGCATTGCTCGAGTGCATGGCTTGTGTGCAAGGGTTGTGCGCAAGGCTAGTGTGCGGGGCTTGTGCGCATGGCTAATGTGCACGGCTTGTGTGCATGGCTACCGTGCAAGGCTAGTTTGCATGGCTAGGGTGCAAGGCTCGCATGCGAGGCTAGTGTGCAAGGCTGCGTGCAAGGGAAGCGTGCAGGGCGAGTGTGCGAGGCCACTGTGCACGGCGCCAGCACTAGCGAGCCATCATCCGCGTTGCCATGGCTCGCTTGGCCTTGGCTTGCCAGGCCCCGACACGAGCAATCGCGCATTTTCTTTGCAACCGACCATCAATGCCGCCCAACGGGGCCAGCACGAGCAGTCATCCGCGGTCCCCTGGCCCTGCGCACGTTTGTCTTTGAAACCGAGCATCAATGCCACAGAAAGTGCCGGGGCGCCAGCTGGAGCCATCATCCGACGTGCCATGGCTCGCTTGGCCTTGGCTTGCCGGGCCCCGACACGAGCAATCGCGCATTTTCTTTGCAACCGACCATCAATGCCGCCCAACGGGGCCAGCACGAGCAGTCATCCGCGGTCCCCTGGCACTGCGCACGTTTGTCTTTGAAACCGAGCATCAATGCCACAGAAAGTGCCGGGGCGCCAGCTGGAGCCATCATCCGACGTGCCATGGCTCTGGTCCCATGGTCTTCGCAACCGAGCATTCGTGACACCCGCGGGGCCAGGACACCAACCCTTCCGACACGAGCATTCGCGCATGTTCTTTGGCCACACAACGGCGCCAGCACGAGCAAAATCATCCGCGGTGCGGTGGCCTTGCACGGCCTTTTGTCTTTGGAACCAACCATCAGTGCCACGGGAAGTGCCGGAGTCCCGGCATCCGCGGTGCCAAGTCATTGCGCCCTTGGTCTCTGCAGCGGGGCATGCCGGGCACTCCCAACCATTGCAAGCAAGCAAGCAAGCAAGAAAGAAAGTAAGTAAGTAAGTAAGTATTACATATAGGGGCGGGACATGCGGGGAGATCTGCGAAACGTGCATTACGGGGCACACGCGTACCTACCGGGGCATACCGACCCCTATTGGGGCACACGTGTGCATATCGGGGCATACCGGGCCTATCGGGGCACACGCGTACATACCGGGGCATACCGAGCCCTACTGGGGCACACGTGCGCATATCGGGGCGTACCAAGCCTATCGGGGCATACGCATGTATCCCAAGGCATACCGAGTCTATCCGGGCATACGCGTTCATACCGGGGCGTAACGGGCCTATCGGGGCATACTTGGGCATATCCGGGCAAAAAATGCCCAAAACTTGCGCAACCTTGGCAACCGTGGTCCATTCCTCTCTATATGCCTAGCCTTGCCAACCGTGGTCCATTCCTCACTATATGCCATGGCCTTGTGCCCATGGTCTTCCCAAGACAGCGTCCAAGGCCCCCGGAAGGCCAAGGGAGCCCAACCCAGCAATGCCCTGCTATGGCAAGCCAAGGCCAAGCATTCCGGTGCCTATCCGGGCAAAAATGCAATTCCTCTCTATATGCCTAGCCTTGGCAACCGTGGTCCATTCCCCACCATATGCCATGGCCTTGTGCCCATGGTCTTCCCAAGACAGTGTCCAAGGCGCCCGGAAGGCCAAGGGAGCCCAACCCAGCAATGCCCTGCTTTGGCAAGCCAAGGCCAAGCATTCCGGTGCCTAACCTTGGCAACCGTGGTCCTTTCCTCACCATATGCCATGGCCTTGTGCCCATGGTCTTCGCAAGACATCGTCCAAGGCGCCCAAAAGGCCAAGGGAGCCCAACCCAGCAATGCCTTGCTAGGACAAGCCAAGGCCAAGCATTCCGGTGCCTATCCGGGCAAAAACGCCCAAAGCATGCCCATTCCTTAGCCTATCCAGGCAAAAACGCCCAAAATCTGCACATTCTAGTGCCTATCCGGGCAAAAACGCCCACCAGCATGCCACCCTCCTATAGGGTTTGCGCAACCAACCAGCCTAACCACCAGTGGCAACCAAAGGTGCTGTTAGCGACGACTTCTGAAGACGCAACGAGACGCGACGTGTTTGCGCCCAGACGCGACGAGACGATGCGGGATCTGCGCCCAAGAATGCCTAGACCCGTCGACTTGATGCGGGATCAGCTCGCCCAAGCATGCCTAGTGTGCAAGGCCTGTGTGCAAGGCTAGTGTCCAAGGCTAGTGTGCAAGGCTCATGTGGAACGCTAGTGCGCAAGGCTAGTGCCCAAGGCTTGTGTGCCAGGCCCGTGTGCAAGGCTAGTGTCCAGGGCTTGTGTGCATTGCTTGAGTGCAAGGCTTGTGTGCATTGCTCGAGTGCATGGCTTGTGTGCAAGGGTTGTGCGCAAGGCTAGTGTGCGGGGCTTGTGCGCATGGCTAATGTGCACGGCTTGTGTGCATGGCTACCGTGCAAGGCTAGTTTGCATGGCTAGGGTGCAAGGCTCGCATGCGAGGCTAGTGTGCAAGGCTGCGTGCAAGGGAAGCGTGCAGGGCGAGTGTGCGAGGCCACTGTGCACGGCGCCAGCACTAGCGAGCCATCATCCGCGTTGCCATGGCTCGCTTGGCCTTGGCTTGCCAGGCCCCGACACGAGCAATCGCGCATTTTCTTTGCAACCGACCATCAATGCCGCCCAACGGGGCCAGCACGAGCAGTCATCCGCGGTCCCCTGGCCCTGCGCACGTTTGTCTTTGAAACCGAGCATCAATGCCACAGAAAGTGCCGGGGCGCCAGCTGGAGCCATCATCCGACGTGCCATGGCTCGCTTGGCCTTGGCTTGCCGGGCCCCGACACGAGCAATCGCGCATT
>NW_027518978.1:17500-22500 GCF_043159265.1 Tasmannia lanceolata | reverse complement strand
CCGCCTAACCACCAGTGGCAACCAAAGGTGCTGTTAGCGACGACTTCTGAAGACGCAACGAGACGCGACGGGTTTGCGCCCAGACGCGACGAGGCGATGCGGGATCTGCGCCCAACCGTGCCTACACCCGCCGACTTGATGCGGGAGCTGCTGGCCCAAGCATGCCTAGCGTGCAAGGCCTGCGTGCAAGGCTAGTGTGCAAGGCTCGTGGGCAAGGCTAGTGCGCAAGGCTAGTGCCCAAGGTCTGTGTGCAAGGCTAGTGCCCAAGGCTAGTGAGCATGGCCTGTGTGCAAGGCTAGTGTGCAAGGCTTGTATGCAAGGCTAGTGTGCAAGGCTGGTGTGCAAGGCTTGTGGGCAAGGCTGGTGCGCAAGGCTAGTTCCCAAGGGTTGTGTGCAAGGCTAGTGCCCAAGGCAAGTGCGCAAGGCTCGTGCCCAAAGCTAGTGCGCAAGGCTTGTGTGCAAGGCTACTGCGATGGGCCAGTGCCCAAGGCTTGTGAGCAAGGCTTGTATGCATGGCTTGTGTGCAAGGCTAGCGTCCAAGGCTTGTGCGCATGGCTTGTGCGCAAGGCTTGTGTCCAAGGCTTTTGTGCAAGGCTCGTGCGCAAGGCTAGTGTGCAAGGCTTGTGCGCATTGGCAGGTAGCCCACCAGCATGCACGATCCAAATGCCACTCACGCGACAACACGGTGCCAAGCCGGGCATGGTGTGCACTCAAAACCAATCAACGGACAGAGGTCATGCGTCATGGGGGGGATCTAGCAAGGCCATGGGGAAGGTCATGGAGGACCTTGGAAGCAAGCGCAAGACGAGAGCGAATCGAACAAGGGGCCAGGACGGGGCCTTGTGCCCATGGTCTTCGCAAGACAGCGTCCAAGGCACCCGAAAGCCCAAGGGAACCCAAACCCGGCCGACACTTGCAATCGCACATGCTCTCTGCAACACACCATCAATGCCGCCCAACGGGGCCAGCACGAGCAGTCCTCCGCGGTCCCCTGGCCCTGCGCACGTTTGTCTTCGAAACCGAGCATCAATGCCACAGAAAGTGCCGGGGCGCCAGCTGGAGCCATCATCCGCGTTGCCATGGCTCGCTTGGCCTTGGCTTGCCAGGCCCCGACACGAGCAATCGCGCATTTTCTTTGCAACCGACCATCAATGCCGCCCAACGGGGCCAGCACGAGCAGTCATCCGCGGTCCCCTGGCCCTGCGCACGTTTGTCTTTGAAACCGAGCATCAATGCCACAGAAAGTGCCGGGGCGCCAGCTGGAGCCATCATCCGACGTGCCATGGCTCTGGTCCCATGGTCTTCGCAACCGAGCATTCGTGACACCCGCGGGGCCAGGACACCAACCCTTCCGACACGAGCATTCGCGCATGTTCTTTGGCCACACAACGGCGCCAGCACGAGCAAAATCATCCGCGGTGCGGTGGCCTTGCACGGCCTTTTGTCTTTGGAACCAACCATCAGTGCCACGGGAAGTGCCGGAGTCCCGGCATCCGCGGTGCCAAGTCATTGCGCCCTTGGTCTCTGCAGCGGGGCATGCCGGGCACTCCCAACCATTGCAAGCAAGCAAGCAAGCAAGAAAGAAAGTAAGTAAGTAAGTAAGTATTACATATAGGGGCGGGACATGCGGGGAGATCTGCGAAACGTGCATTACGGGGCACACGCGTACCTACCGGGGCATACCGACCCCTATTGGGGCACACGTGTGCATATCGGGGCATACCGGGCCTATCGGGGCACACGCGTACATACCGGGGCATACCGAGCCCTACTGGGGCACACGTGCGCATATCGGGGCGTACCAAGCCTATCGGGGCATACGCATGTATCCCAAGGCATACCGAGTCTATCCGGGCATACGCGTTCATACCGGGGCGTAACGGGCCTATCGGGGCATACTTGGGCATATCCGGGCAAAAAATGCCCAAAACTTGCGCAACCTTGGCAACCGTGGTCCATTCCTCTCTATATGCCTAGCCTTGCCAACCGTGGTCCATTCCTCACTATATGCCATGGCCTTGTGCCCATGGTCTTCCCAAGACAGCGTCCAAGGCCCCCGGAAGGCCAAGGGAGCCCAACCCAGCAATGCCCTGCTATGGCAAGCCAAGGCCAAGCATTCCGGTGCCTATCCGGGCAAAAATGCAATTCCTCTCTATATGCCTAGCCTTGGCAACCGTGGTCCATTCCCCACCATATGCCATGGCCTTGTGCCCATGGTCTTCCCAAGACAGTGTCCAAGGCGCCCGGAAGGCCAAGGGAGCCCAACCCAGCAATGCCCTGCTTTGGCAAGCCAAGGCCAAGCATTCCGGTGCCTAACCTTGGCAACCGTGGTCCTTTCCTCACCATATGCCATGGCCTTGTGCCCATGGTCTTCGCAAGACATCGTCCAAGGCGCCCAAAAGGCCAAGGGAGCCCAACCCAGCAATGCCTTGCTAGGACAAGCCAAGGCCAAGCATTCCGGTGCCTATCCGGGCAAAAACGCCCAAAGCATGCCCATTCCTTAGCCTATCCAGGCAAAAACGCCCAAAATCTGCACATTCTAGTGCCTATCCGGGCAAAAACGCCCACCAGCATGCCACCCTCCTATAGGGTTTGCGCAACCAACCAGCCTAACCACCAGTGGCAACCAAAGGTGCTGTTAGCGACGACTTCTGAAGACGCAACGAGACGCGACGTGTTTGCGCCCAGACGCGACGAGACGATGCGGGATCTGCGCCCAAGAATGCCTAGACCCGTCGACTTGATGCGGGATCAGCTCGCCCAAGCATGCCTAGTGTGCAAGGCCTGTGTGCAAGGCTAGTGTCCAAGGCTAGTGTGCAAGGCTCATGTGGAACGCTAGTGCGCAAGGCTAGTGCCCAAGGCTTGTGTGCCAGGCCCGTGTGCAAGGCTAGTGTCCAGGGCTTGTGTGCATTGCTTGAGTGCAAGGCTTGTGTGCATTGCTCGAGTGCATGGCTTGTGTGCAAGGGTTGTGCGCAAGGCTAGTGTGCGGGGCTTGTGCGCATGGCTAATGTGCACGGCTTGTGTGCATGGCTACCGTGCAAGGCTAGTTTGCATGGCTAGGGTGCAAGGCTCGCATGCGAGGCTAGTGTGCAAGGCTGCGTGCAAGGGAAGCGTGCAGGGCGAGTGTGCGAGGCCACTGTGCACGGCGCCAGCACTAGCGAGCCATCATCCGCGTTGCCATGGCTCGCTTGGCCTTGGCTTGCCAGGCCCCGACACGAGCAATCGCGCATTTTCTTTGCAACCGACCATCAATGCCGCCCAACGGGGCCAGCACGAGCAGTCATCCGCGGTCCCCTGGCCCTGCGCACGTTTGTCTTTGAAACCGAGCATCAATGCCACAGAAAGTGCCGGGGCGCCAGCTGGAGCCATCATCCGACGTGCCATGGCTCGCTTGGCCTTGGCTTGCCGGGCCCCGACACGAGCAATCGCGCATTTTCTTTGCAACCGACCATCAATGCCGCCCAACGGGGCCAGCACGAGCAGTCATCCGCGGTCCCCTGGCACTGCGCACGTTTGTCTTTGAAACCGAGCATCAATGCCACAGAAAGTGCCGGGGCGCCAGCTGGAGCCATCATCCGACGTGCCATGGCTCTGGTCCCATGGTCTTCGCAACCGAGCATTCGTGACACCCGCGGGGCCAGGACACCAACCCTTCCGACACGAGCATTCGCGCATGTTCTTTGGCCACACAACGGCGCCAGCACGAGCAAAATCATCCGCGGTGCGGTGGCCTTGCACGGCCTTTTGTCTTTGGAACCAACCATCAGTGCCACGGGAAGTGCCGGAGTCCCGGCATCCGCGGTGCCAAGTCATTGCGCCCTTGGTCTCTGCAGCGGGGCATGCCGGGCACTCCCAACCATTGCAAGCAAGCAAGCAAGCAAGAAAGAAAGTAAGTAAGTAAGTAAGTATTACATATAGGGGCGGGACATGCGGGGAGATCTGCGAAACGTGCATTACGGGGCACACGCGTACCTACCGGGGCATACCGACCCCTATTGGGGCACACGTGTGCATATCGGGGCATACCGGGCCTATCGGGGCACACGCGTACATACCGGGGCATACCGAGCCCTACTGGGGCACACGTGCGCATATCGGGGCGTACCAAGCCTATCGGGGCATACGCATGTATCCCAAGGCATACCGAGTCTATCCGGGCATACGCGTTCATACCGGGGCGTAACGGGCCTATCGGGGCATACTTGGGCATATCCGGGCAAAAAATGCCCAAAACTTGCGCAACCTTGGCAACCGTGGTCCATTCCTCTCTATATGCCTAGCCTTGCCAACCGTGGTCCATTCCTCACTATATGCCATGGCCTTGTGCCCATGGTCTTCCCAAGACAGCGTCCAAGGCCCCCGGAAGGCCAAGGGAGCCCAACCCAGCAATGCCCTGCTATGGCAAGCCAAGGCCAAGCATTCCGGTGCCTATCCGGGCAAAAATGCGATTCCTCTCTATATGCCTAGCCTTGGCAACCGTGGTCCATTCCCCACCATATGCCATGGCCTTGTGCCCATGGTCTTCCCAAGACAGTGTCCAAGGCGCCCGGAAGGCCAAGGGAGCCCAACCCAGCAATGCCCTGCTTTGGCAAGCCAAGGCCAAGCATTCCGGTGCCTAACCTTGGCAACCGTGGTCCTTTCCTCACCATATGCCATGGCCTTGTGCCCATGGTCTTCGCAAGACATCGTCCAAGGCGCCCAAAAGGCCAAGGGAGCCCAACCCAGCAATGCCCTGCTAGGGCAAGCCAAGGCCAAGCATTCCGGTGCCTAACCTTGGCAACCGTGGTCCTTTCCTCACCATATGCCATGGCCTTGTGCCCATGGTCTTCGCAAGACATCGTCCAAGGCGCCCAAAAGGCCAAGGGAGCCCAACCCAGCAATGCCTTGCTAGGACAAGCCAAGGCCAAGCATTCCGGTGCCTATCCGGGCAAAAACGCCCAAAGCATGCCCATTCCTTAGCCTATCCAGGCAAAAACGCCCAAAATCTGCACATTCTAGTG
>NW_027518978.1:5000-7500 GCF_043159265.1 Tasmannia lanceolata | reverse complement strand
AAGCAAGCAAGCAAGCAAGAAAGAAAGTAAGTAAGTAAGTAAGTATTACATATAGGGGCGGGACATGCGGGGAGATCTGCGAAACGTGCATTACGGGGCACACGCGTACCTACCGGGGCATACCGACCCCTATTGGGGCACACGTGTGCATATCGGGGCATACCGGGCCTATCGGGGCACACGCGTACATACCGGGGCATACCGAGCCCTACTGGGGCACACGTGCGCATATCGGGGCGTACCAAGCCTATCGGGGCATACGCATGTATCCCAAGGCATACCGAGTCTATCCGGGCATACGCGTTCATACCGGGGCGTAACGGGCCTATCGGGGCATACTTGGGCATATCCGGGCAAAAAATGCCCAAAACTTGCGCAACCTTGGCAACCGTGGTCCATTCCTCTCTATATGCCTAGCCTTGCCAACCGTGGTCCATTCCTCACTATATGCCATGGCCTTGTGCCCATGGTCTTCCCAAGACAGCGTCCAAGGCCCCCGGAAGGCCAAGGGAGCCCAACCCAGCAATGCCCTGCTATGGCAAGCCAAGGCCAAGCATTCCGGTGCCTATCCGGGCAAAAATGCAATTCCTCTCTATATGCCTAGCCTTGGCAACCGTGGTCCATTCCCCACCATATGCCATGGCCTTGTGCCCATGGTCTTCCCAAGACAGTGTCCAAGGCGCCCGGAAGGCCAAGGGAGCCCAACCCAGCAATGCCCTGCTTTGGCAAGCCAAGGCCAAGCATTCCGGTGCCTAACCTTGGCAACCGTGGTCCTTTCCTCACCATATGCCATGGCCTTGTGCCCATGGTCTTCGCAAGACATCGTCCAAGGCGCCCAAAAGGCCAAGGGAGCCCAACCCAGCAATGCCTTGCTAGGACAAGCCAAGGCCAAGCATTCCGGTGCCTATCCGGGCAAAAACGCCCAAAGCATGCCCATTCCTTAGCCTATCCAGGCAAAAACGCCCAAAATCTGCACATTCTAGTGCCTATCCGGGCAAAAACGCCCACCAGCATGCCACCCTCCTATAGGGTTTGCGCAACCAACCAGCCTAACCACCAGTGGCAACCAAAGGTGCTGTTAGCGACGACTTCTGAAGACGCAACGAGACGCGACGTGTTTGCGCCCAGACGCGACGAGACGATGCGGGATCTGCGCCCAAGAATGCCTAGACCCGTCGACTTGATGCGGGATCAGCTCGCCCAAGCATGCCTAGTGTGCAAGGCCTGTGTGCAAGGCTAGTGTCCAAGGCTAGTGTGCAAGGCTCATGTGGAACGCTAGTGCGCAAGGCTAGTGCCCAAGGCTTGTGTGCCAGGCCCGTGTGCAAGGCTAGTGTCCAGGGCTTGTGTGCATTGCTTGAGTGCAAGGCTTGTGTGCATTGCTCGAGTGCATGGCTTGTGTGCAAGGGTTGTGCGCAAGGCTAGTGTGCGGGGCTTGTGCGCATGGCTAATGTGCACGGCTTGTGTGCATGGCTACCGTGCAAGGCTAGTTTGCATGGCTAGGGTGCAAGGCTCGCATGCGAGGCTAGTGTGCAAGGCTGCGTGCAAGGGAAGCGTGCAGGGCGAGTGTGCGAGGCCACTGTGCACGGCGCCAGCACTAGCGAGCCATCATCCGCGTTGCCATGGCTCGCTTGGCCTTGGCTTGCCAGGCCCCGACACGAGCAATCGCGCATTTTCTTTGCAACCGACCATCAATGCCGCCCAACGGGGCCAGCACGAGCAGTCATCCGCGGTCCCCTGGCCCTGCGCACGTTTGTCTTTGAAACCGAGCATCAATGCCACAGAAAGTGCCGGGGCGCCAGCTGGAGCCATCATCCGACGTGCCATGGCTCGCTTGGCCTTGGCTTGCCGGGCCCCGACACGAGCAATCGCGCATTTTCTTTGCAACCGACCATCAATGCCGCCCAACGGGGCCAGCACGAGCAGTCATCCGCGGTCCCCTGGCACTGCGCACGTTTGTCTTTGAAACCGAGCATCAATGCCACAGAAAGTGCCGGGGCGCCAGCTGGAGCCATCATCCGACGTGCCATGGCTCTGGTCCCATGGTCTTCGCAACCGAGCATTCGTGACACCCGCGGGGCCAGGACACCAACCCTTCCGACACGAGCATTCGCGCATGTTCTTTGGCCACACAACGGCGCCAGCACGAGCAAAATCATCCGCGGTGCGGTGGCCTTGCACGGCCTTTTGTCTTTGGAACCAACCATCAGTGCCACGGGAAGTGCCGGAGTCCCGGCATCCGCGGTGCCAAGTCATTGCGCCCTTGGTCTCTGCAGCGGGGCATGCCGGGCACTCCCAACCATTGCAAGCAAGCAAGCAAGCAAGAAAGAAAGTAAGTAAGTAAGTAAGTATTACATATAGGGGCGGGACATGCGGGGAGATCTGCGAAACGTGCATTACGGGGCACACGCGTACCTACCGGGGCATACCGACCCCTATTGGGGCACACGTGTGCATATCGGGGCATACCGGGCCTATCGGGGCACACGCGTACATACCGGGG
>NW_027518977.1:7500-12500 GCF_043159265.1 Tasmannia lanceolata | reverse complement strand
TCGTATGGTGGGTCACAAATTGGGAGAATTCGCACCGACTCTGACTTTCCAGGGACACGCGAGAAACAATAATGGATCTCGTCGTTAATAAAGTGAAATAGGTGCTCGTCATTCATTGGTGGGAGGTAACCCTTATGTCAAAGTGGAGAAGGTGGAAGAGGAGCATGAAAAAGCATAGGAAGAAGAAGAGCTCTAGTACAGAAGTACAAGCTTTAGCTCAACATATATGTATGTCTGCTCACAAAGCACGAAGAGTCATTGATCAGATTCGTGGGCGTTCCTATGAGGAAACACTTATGCTACTAGAACTTATGCCTTATCGAGCATCTTATCCCATTTTAAAATTGGTTTATTCTGCAGCAGCAAATGCTAGTCACAATAAGGGTTTCAACGAAGCTGATTTAGTCATTAGTCAAGCCGAAGTCAATGGGGGTACTATCATTAAAAAGTTAAAACCTCGGGCTCGAGGACGTAGTTATCCGATAAAAAGACCCACCTGTCATATAAATATCGTTTTGAAAGATCAATCTAAAACGAAAACTGAACAAGATTTTCTTTTAGAGAATAAAGGTGTATTTAAGGATACTATAATAGAGAGATACCTAGAGAAAGAGAGAGAGAGATAAACTTCTGCCTCCTTCGGTTTCCGAATTGGAATAGAGATAAATAGATATATATAGAGAGAGAAAGAGATCGGGATAAATATGATATGGGAAAAAAAATAAATCCACTTGGTTTCCGACTTGGTGCAAACCAAAGTCATCGTTCCCTTTGGTTCGCACAACCCAAAAGTTATTCCAGGGGTCTCCAGGAAGATGAAAAAATACGGGATTGTATCAAGAATTATGTACAAAAAAATATGAGATCTGGTTCAGAAGGAATTGCACATATAGAGATTAAAAAAAAAATCGACCTAATTCAGGTCATAATCTATATTGGATTCCCAAATTTGTTAATAGAGGGTCGAACGCGAGGAATCGAAGAATTACGGATCAATGTACAAAAAGGGTTTCGTTCTGTGAACCGGAGACTTAACATTGCTATCACAAGAGTTGCAAAACCTTATGGACAACCTAATATTCTTGCAGAATATATAGCTCTACAATTAAAGAATAGAGTTTCGTTTCGAAAGGCAATGAAAAAAGCTATTGAATTAACTGAACAAGCTGATACAAAAGGAATTCAAGTGCAAATTGCAGGGCGTATCGACGGAAAAGAAATTGCACGTGTCGAATGGATCAGAGAAGGTAGGGTTCCCCTACAAACCATTCGAGCTAAAATTGATCATTGTTCCTATACAGTTCGAACTATCTATGGGGTATTAGGCATCAAAATTTGGATATTTGTAGATGAGCAATAATGGGTCTTTCCTTCCCATTCTATACTGCGATAGAACAAAAAATGACAAACTCTTTCATTCATTCTTTTTCCCTTCAATCAAAAATGAACAATTCTAATTAGAATTATTAATTATTTCTAATTATTAATTATAATTATATAGGGTTGAATAAAAATTCGATTGATCATTTGGTAGAATTGCTATGCTTAGTGTGTGACTCGTTGGTTTTTTCTTTAGAGTTGGATTCAAAAAAAAAAAAAACAATGGACCAGCCCATAACTAATAACTAGAGAACTAATAACCAGCTCATTGCTTCGTATTATCGAGATCCAAGAAAGCAGTCACTATATGATGTGTTGATCATATAGTTGTAGCAACTGAAATCGTTTTTTTTTTTTTCATAAAGGAAAAAAAAATCTGATTATGGTTTGTAAAGCGAAAATAGAGGGATATGGGTAAAAGGAGGGGTGAGAGAAAGAAAGGAGGAGAATATCAATCAATGCTATATGATTCCAATATGTATGGTCTATGAATCATCTCATAAAAGGCAGCGTGATAAAGCATCAATACGGATTCGTTTATAAGTAGATGAATCCGGTTCATAGGAAAAATGAAAATAATAAAGAGCCTCGAGTCAATAGAGACTGAGGAGATTGACTCGGGAACAAATGAAATTGGGAGCTCCACTGTAGAGTTCAGACCTAACCATTAATGGAGAAGCTATGGGAACGACGGAACCTGTGACTGCACAAGATTCTATTAAAAACGAATCCTAATGATTCATTGGGTGGGATGGCGAAACCAACCAAGAACCCTTTTATTTATTCTGAAAGGTCATGGGTTGACCCTACGAATGAAGCAGATTTTAAAGAGTCAATATTCGCCCGCGAACCTTTCCTTATTGGATTGCAAAATTTTGGGCGATTCCATTCAGTAAAGGCCAAAAGAAGGATTCGTTATAAAAAGAAAGGCATTCATTATCCATAAATAGAAATATACGTCCTATAAATTATAAATCGAAATAGAAAGATACGTCTAGCTGCTGTATATACAAGATATACAGATTCCTACATGATGGATTAACTATCAAGAAATCCCATGATTCAGTGTATTATTCATTAAATACATGTGTATTTGTAATATTATTGAATCGTTTCATTCGCGAGGAGCTGGATGAGACGAAACTCTCATGTCCGGTTCTGCAGTAGAGATGGGGTTGAGAAACAACCATCAACTATAACCCCAAAAGAACCAGATTCCGTAAACAACATAGAGGAAGAATGAAGGGAATATCTTATCGAGGCAATCGTATTTGTTTCGGTAGATACGCTCTTCAGGCACTTGAACCCGCTTGGATCACATCTAGACAAATAGAAGCAGGGCGACGAGCAATGACACGATATGCGCGTCGTGGTGGAAAAATCTGGGTACGTATATTTCCCGACAAACCCGTTACAGTCAGACCCACAGAAACACGTATGGGTTCGGGTAAGGGATCCCCCGAATATTGGGTATCCGTCGTTAAACCGGGTCGAATACTTTATGAAATGGGCGGAGTCTCAGAAACTGTAGCCAGAGCAGCTATTTCAATAGCTGCGTGCAAAATGCCTATACGAACTCAATTCGTTATTGTGGGATAGGGATGTGAAACCAAAAGAAAGGAGTATTTTTGATGAAAAATACAATTGCAGATTTATTTATTTCTGGACAGACAATATTTCTTTCTTTTTTCCTTCGCCCTTTGCATTGAAATAAGAGATTCAAAAAAAAAAAAATGATATGATTCAACCTCAGACCCATTTGAATGTAGCGGACAACAGCGGGGCTCGAGAATTGATGTGTATTCGAATAATCGGAGCTAGTAATCGCCGATATGCTCATATCGGTGATGTTATTGTTGCTGTAATCAAAGAAGCAGTACCCAATATGCCTCTCGAAAGATCAGAAGTGATCAGAGCTGTAATTGTACGTACATGTAAAGAACTCAAACGTGACAACGGTATGATAATACGATATGATGACAATGCAGCGGTTGTCATTGATCAAGAAGGAAATCCAAAAGGAACTCGAGTTTTTGGCGCGATCGCTCGGGAATTGAGACAGTTGAATTTCACTAAAATAGTCTCATTAGCTCCTGAGGTATTATAAAGACTAGTAGATGAGACCATTATATAGTAGGGTATCTGAAGTAGATCAAATCCATTAGTAGATTGTGTCTTATGCATATACCTTTAATAATTCATAAAAAAAAAAATTGAAAGTGAAAATGAAAATCAAGAAAAAAAAAAAACAGAACATGTTGATTATATCAAAATGGGGAAGCCCTAATAATTATAGTTCGTCATGAGTAAGGACACTATTGCCGATATAATAACTTCTATAAGAAATGCTGACATGGATAAAAAAAGAACAGCTCGAATAGCATCTACTAATATAACCGAAAACATTATTAAAATACTTCTACGAGAAGGTTTTATTGAAAATGTTAGGAAACATCGAGAAAACAAGAAATATTTCTTGGTTTTAACCCTGCGACATAGAAGGAATCAGAAAGGAACATATAGAAATATTTTAAAGTGTATCAGCCGACCCGGTCTACGAATCTATTCCAACTATAAACGAATTCCTAGGATTTTAGGTGGAATAGGTATTGTAATTCTTTCTACTTCTCGAGGTATAATGACAGATCGAGAAGCTCGACTAAAAAGAATTGGAGGAGAAATTTTATGTTATATATGGTGATCCTTCTGAATATCCGAATTTGATCCGTAACTTTCGATTTGTGAAAAAGAGAGAAAAGGCAGGTTGTCTAATATCACTCCTCCTCCATTAGTTGATACTTCAAGGGGGTTACCTGAAATGAAAGAACAAAAATTGATTCATGAAGGTTTAATTACTGAATCACTTCCAAATGGTATGTTCCGGGTTCGTTTAGATAATGAAGATCTGATTCTAGGTTATGTTTCGGGGAGGATCCGACGTAGTTTTATACGGATACTACCAGGAGATAGAGTCAAAATCGAAGTAAGTCGTTATGATTCAACCAAGGGACGTATAATTTATAGACTTCGCAACAAAGGTTCGAACGATTAGGTGACTTTTTAAACATTTCTTCCATGGGGATACAATTCGAGGTTCAAAATTTCAAGAGACTTATTTTCTTCAAAAGAGTAGATTCGGAATTAAGGAATGACAAATATGAAAATAAGGGCTTCTGTTCGTAAAATTTGCGAAAAATGTCGACTGATCCGTAGGCGAGGACGAATTATAGTAATTTGTTTCAATCCGAGACATAAACAGAGACAAGGGTAATCTTTCTAAAAAGGGCCTTTCTAAAGTAAGGGACCCGTTGTACAAATAAAGGATCTGTTTTGACATGAAATGGATATATCCGTATATCTCTGACTCATATTTATGAGATGCTAAAATATGACAAAACCTATACCAAGAATTGGTTCGCGTAGGAATGGGCGTATTAGTTCACGTAAGAATGGACGTAGAATACCAAAAGGAGTTATTCATGTTCAAGCGAGTTTCAACAATACCATTGTAACTGTTACGGATATGCGAGGTCGGGTGGTTTCTTGGTCCTCCGCTGGTACTTGTGGATTCAGAGGCACAAGAAGAGGGACACCATTTGCTGCTCAAACCGCAGCAGGAA
>NW_027518977.1:0-2500 GCF_043159265.1 Tasmannia lanceolata | reverse complement strand
CCTTTTTGTCGGAACCTTAGGTGGTTCTCGAAAAAAGATAGCGAAAAAAATTATCCCTAGAGTCGAGACTAACAGGAATGTATAAACCAATGCTTCCATGGATTCGATCGTGGTTTACAATTATAGCTTCCACACCTGTGCATTTGGGAACATTTCCCAGATAAAGTAAAGAAAGGGCAAGAGTCAAAGAAAAGGCGATGATTAAAATCAAGATTTCTACGGTACCCTAACCTTATGTCAAATCAAAAAAAAATCAAATAGAGGCAAAAGACGCTAGAGTAATGTTGTATCAGACTACTTGTCGCCTTGTAGTTGGATCTCCAAGTTTTTGGAATGTTCCAAATTCCACTTGAGCATCCAAATCAGGGTCAATACCAGCAAAAACATCTCTGAACAAGGTTCTAGCCCCATGCCAAATGTGTCCGAAAAAGAAGAGCAAAGCAAACGTAGCATGTCCAAAAGTAAACCAACCCCTTGGACTGCTACGAAAAACACCATCGGATTTCAAAGTAGCACGATCTAATTCAAAAATTTCACCCAATTGGGCACGTCTAGCATATTTTTTCACAGTAGCAGGATCGCCATAACTGACCCCATTGAGTTCGCCACCATAGAACTCAACAGTTACACCTACTTGTTCGACACTATACTTCGATTCTGCCCTTCTAAAAGGAACATCCGCTCTCACAATTCCGTCTCCGTCTACCAAAACCACCGGAAATGTTTCAAAAAAAGTAGGCATACGACGTACAAAAAGCTCATGCCCCTCTTTATCTCTAAAGATGGGGTGTCCTAACCATCCAACAGCTATTCCATCCCCATTGTCCATTGAGCCTGCTCTGAATAATCCCCCCTTCGCCGGATTATTACCGATGTAATCATAAAAAGCTAATTTTTCGGGAATTTTAGACCAAGCTTCCGATAAACTCAGATTTTCGGCTAGCCCGGCTCCAACTCTTCGATATATTTCTTGCTGGAAGTATCCCTGATCCCACTGATAACGAGTGGGACCAAATAATTCTATGGGAGTAGTTGCTGAACCATACCACATAGTTCCAGCAACGACGAAAGCTGCAAAAAAGACAGCAGCGATACTACTAGAAAGTACAGTTTCAATATTGCCCATACGTAATCCTTTGTATAAACGTTGGGGCGGGCGGACACTAAGATGGAATAGTCCCGCCAATATCCCCAATGTCCCCGCTGCAATATGATGAGAGGCTATTCCTCCCGGAACAAAAGGATCAAAACCTTCTGCGCCCCACGCTGGATTTACAGATTGTACTTTTCCGGTTAGACCATAAGGATCGGACACCCATATTCCAGGACCATACAAGCCTGTTACATGAAATGCGCCAAACCCAAAGCAAGCCACCCCTGAGAGAAATAAATGAATTCCAAAGATCTTGGGCAAATCCAAAGAGGGTTTTCCCGTACGTTCATCACAGAATATTTCTAGGTCCCAATACACCCAATGCCAGATGGCTGCTAAGAAGCACAAGCCAGAAAACACAATATGTGCCCCAGCCACACCTTCGTAACTCCAAATACCCGGATTCGTTATAGTTCCTCCTGTGATACTCCAACCACCCCATGAATTGGTTATCCCTAAACGAGTCATGAAGGGTATAACGAACATACCTTGTCTCCACATTGGATCAAGGACGGGATCAGAGGGATCAAAAACGGCTAATTCGTATAGAGCCATCGAACCGGCCCAACCAGAAACTAGAGCTGTATGCATTATATGGACAGAAAGTAACCGACCGGGATCATTCAATACGACGGTATGAACACGATACCAAGGCAAACCCATGGAAATACCCCTTATTTTATCAAAGAAAAAATAGACACTATGTAACTTTATCACATTGGAAAAGACTGATTGATGCTATGGACCTCGCCTTTTCAGTGGATTATCTCAAAGCAAGAGTTAATATTTATTCCGTTCCATTGGTAATAATTTAACAATTCTGTTCGTAGGAACAAAGAGAAGCAGATCTATTCTATACTCGATAAGTACCAATACGCAATGGGGGGATTGATCCTATTTTTGTGAGCGAATGCATAGATACTTGTTCATCCTTCGAACGATCCATTTGTACGAATTTTCCTTTATTCAACCCGTCTTCTCCATGAACCTTCCAATCTATGGATAAAATACGATAAACGACAATATTATGAAGACAATAAACCCATTGTTACGTTTCCACATCAAAGTGAAATAGAGTACTTAATTTTTCTTTCATTTTATGCCTATTGGTGTTCCAAAAGTACCTTTTCGGAGTCCTGGAGAGGAAGATGCAGTTTGGGTTGACGTATAGTGCGACTTGTCAGACATATTGGGTCATATGGGATTTCCCCGTTCTCTCCCCCGATCGAGATATCCTCTGTTTCACCCAAGAAAGATTGATTAAACCATCAATAATTCAATTCGGAGCGTGAAGTGCAATGCAATTAGATCAATTTATTTGTTGGTTGGGGATCAATATTCTCAATT
>NW_027518976.1:0-20000 GCF_043159265.1 Tasmannia lanceolata | reverse complement strand
ATCCATTTATTCACTCGATCCAATGGTGAATTGGTTTGGTCCCGTTCCAAGAATCAAAACAAGATTTTGTACCGATTCGGTAAGGATAAAGTATTATCAACAAAATTCTCCATTGATACGACATGCTATTTTTTCCATTCATTCCCTTTCAGGATCAGTCGTGGTCTTACAAACTATACCAATGGTATGGACGAATCCCTTGCTTCATCCAAATGTGTAAAAGATCATAGCCGCACTTAAAAGCCGAGTACTCTACCGTTGAGTTAGCAACCCGGAAAAATATGGTGTGTAGATACGATCGGAATAAAAATAAAACTCAAACCAAGAGATTGGGATTGGATTGCTCGACCCCGTCAAAACATTGAACTAGTAACAAACAAATCTAAAAGAAAATTTGATGATCAATTATGAACATCAAAATGAACAGATTAGATGAAAATACAACGAATTCCCGGATCAATATAGATGGATGCCAAAATTTATGGATCATCCATATTTTTATCAATATTTTTTTTTTTCATTTTTCATTAAGAAGATACTTCTTGTGTCGCAGCGAATCTGGCGAACTCACCATTTGAGTGAAATTGAAATAAAGTAAAGAAATAAAGAAACAAACTTATGAGGCTGGGATAAATGGATCTATTTATCCACGATCAAATTATATTTGATCGATACAACATTGTCAATATGAATTGAATGTTGGTTGAGAAAACAAATTCAATTAAAGAAAATAAGTACTTGTGTTGGATTGACACTACACAGATCAGAAATGAAGTGTGGATGGGGGAATAAATAAGAAAAAAAAAAAAGTAGGAAAAAAATCTCTAGTTTATTCAATAGAGGTACAATAAACAAGATTGACCCCTTGTTTGTTGGTGGAGTCCCAACGAAAACAATCCGATTGATGGTAATCCCATACCATCATTTTCTAGATCCGATTATTTCATCTATTCACTCGAGATTTTTTTTTCTATCTGTCTCATATCAATAAAAAAAGATTTTTTTTCGTTATCGTTATCTGATATGGGATTATAGAGGAGCAATAGTGAATAGGTATGAATAGAGTAAGAAAAATCGGAGTGGTGGAGAAAGAATTACACAAAGCTCGATAAGATACTGGGCACCCCCCTTTTTTGTTTATTTCATTTATTTCATTTCGTTTGATTAATTCGAAGTTCCTTAAAGACCTCTGCCTTCTTTGAAATATCATGAACAGTTCCTGTAGGTTGAGCGCCTTTTTCAAGGAAATATAGAATAGCAGGAACGTTTGAATAAGTTTGATTCTTTATCGGATCGTAAAAACCCACTTTACGAAGATCTCTTCCTTCTCTTTGGGATCGAACATCAATCGCAATGATTCGATAGATGACTCATTGGGATAGATATAGATGAACAATGCCCCCCCTAGAAACGTATAGGAGGTTTTCTCCTCATACGGCTCGAGAAAGAATGATTCGAGTTTGAATTTATGCTATGCATATCATATAGTGACAAATGTATCCATAAAATCATCAATTAGACTATAAGTTGAGTCGTTTTTTTTGTTCTTCCTTCCTTTCCTTTCCTGAAAAAAAAAAAGAAATATCATTCGTACTCATAACTCAAGTTGGGCAATTCTCAAAGAGCTTAAAGGGAAATCCTTGGACATTTGTTGAGCCGTCTCTAACCTCTTTTATTTGTCCCGCCTAGAATCTCTTTTTCTTCCTCATTCTGATCTAGTTCCAGTTGTTGAGACAATTGAAAATGGTGTTTCCTTGTTCCGGTATCCTTTATCTTTGCTTTGAATCATTGGGTTTAGACATTACTTCGGTGATCCTTAATCGTTTCAAAATGGTCGCAACATACCTTTTGTTATTTCTTTCTATTGAAAGAATCATACGAACGATTGATTCCCCTGTAATACACTTTTGATCAAAATAGTTTTACCAATTCCGGCAAATTTTACTTTGTTTTTTTTTATTCGAAACTTGTTGGAATTTGAACCTTTGGATTTCTATATCGAAGATATACTTACGAAGTTGTTCCAACTTATTGATTGGCACTAACCCTAGATCCTTCCCCTTGATAAATGAATCAATACTTTATACTCGAGCTACATCATGTACTATTTACAACCCCCAATTTTGGGGGGTCCTAGTAGAACAGAACAAACTATGTCGAGCCAAGAGCATCTTCATTGATATATAAAATGGTGGATGCAAGAATCCACAGCCGATCATGTCTTTCAAGTCGCACGTTGCTTTCTACCACATCGTTTCAAACGAAGTTTTACCATAACATTCCTCTAATTTTGAACCGGTATGGAATTGATTCAATATGGAATCCGGAATAGTCATTGGCTCAATCGGTACGCTCAATCGGTACACAGCAGTCCATACTTTTATATTTATATATATATAAATTATATATATAAATAGATATTTATATCTATATTTTGATTTTGATATATATTTTGATATCTATATTATAGATATTTTGATATATATATGGATGGATAGGTATTCATCTAGAGAAGGCCCCACAAGCAAAGACAAAGATTCAATCTTACCCCATATTCGACCGTATGAATGAAACACATTTCTAAAAAAGACGAATAAACGAATTACTTAACACTTCTTTACATCTACATCTTCAACAGATTGTTCGGGACAATCAATCATGAAGGATCCAACTCTTTCTCGAACAACTAAATTAAAGAAAGGTCTTTAATTAGATTCTCAATACTCAATACCGGAACAAAATAAGTCATTAGCCAAATAAGCTATTCCAATGACTCGGAAAAGTCGCAAATGAATCGATTATAGACTAGGTTCATCAATCTCGCGCTTCTTCAAGTATCTAAGGATTGATAAAGGAATCATGAAAAAAGGTTTCAAGAATTTCCTACTTCGACATCATAATTTCCTACTTCGACATCATTATCATTAATGGAAATAAGTTTTCCTGTAATGACTAAATTTGATCATCATAAGACATAAGAGAAATCCATGTTCCTTTTCCAATTGAATCATTAATGATTTAAAGCAGGTAGATGGATCGAGAAACAAATTCAATTTATTTGTTTTCATGGGGATGGGATGGATGGAAAAAAGCTCTCATGTAAGATAAGATTAAGGTTGTTATTCTTCCATCTGATTGATAAAACCAGAACCGTAGGAGTATGATCTTTCCGTATCCATCAGATACACAGAACAATTGTCAACGGGAGTAATCATAGATATTTAAGGTAAGGTATCAAAGATCTTTTTCACCGCAGCCGAAATACCGGTATCACTGAAATAGAACAAACAATAACAATACATGTAGGCATGGTTCATTTTATACAGATTTTGCTTTACTTTAGGTTTAGTAACCCTTCCATAAATTCTATCAAGTCAAAAGTAAAGTGAATGGAATATATGAATCTTCCTCCCAATCACTACATTGACTTCCAATTATTTATTGTAGCCAGATGCAAAAAAAAAAAAAGCAATTAGGCTCAAAGAAAAAAAATCTGTTCCATATTGCACTTTATTGTTTATTAATGAGATCCGGACGACACAGATATTGAAAAATTGATACCTTCCATTGCCGATTAACTCGAATTCTATGGGGATCATGAATCATACCCCAAGACAATCAAATAATAAAAGATCCTCTTGCGGTATGTTATATTATCTTGTATAGGTACAAAGCAAAATGGGTCCAGATCAATTCGTTGTTCTTAATTTTGATTTTACCCCACCCACACCCAGTCTTAAGAACTTTAATCCCAGTGATGTAATTAGTCCCAAGAACTCCCTCCTGTTTAGGATTCAGGATCCACATAGAATTAGTCATTTTGACTAACATGTTTAGTTTCGAAAAAATAGAGATCTTATCTTTCGCATTTCAACTTAGAATGCATCATGTGAGAATCAAAATATAATAGATGGGCATAAAGTTTCTATAAGTGACTAACTTACCCCAATATGAATATGAGTAGAGCGGGACGGGCATACACTGAACGGCCCATCCCATTTTTTTTTTAATTCAACTTTGATCTATGTTCCCATCCTACCTAATATCAAAAAGGTAAAAGATGTTTATTTCCATCCGCAATTTATACTCGATTCTTTTTCTTACAATTGGAAATCGAAAGGAATCTATGATTCATAGAAGAATCATTAGAACTCAGAAAGAAAAATTGGATCATATTGTATCCAACCTTATACCTTATACTCTTAAACAGAAGATTGTTAAAGAGAACAATCTTTGTTTTGATAGAAGCGGTCTGGGACGGAAGGATTCGAACCTCCGAGTAACGGGACCAAAACCCGCTGCCTTACCACTTGGCCACGCCCCATTTAGATTTCAATTCGACACTAATAAACACTAATATTGTTATTGGTTATTCGTCAATTCCAGCCCAAATATCTATGGAATAGGTTGTTGCTAGGATTCTATACGTGTAAATGTAGAATGAAAATGAATTCATTGATCATTCCATATAAGTCAATTAAGATATTGTATGAAAGTATGATTCCTTCTATTCTCATTTGAGAATTGAAGGATTTTTGATTGGGGGAAGTTCAAAGAAAAAGAAAGAAGGATTTTTTGTCTTCTCTTCTTTCTTAATTTTTCCCTTATATCAATAACTCAATAAAAATGAAATTATCTCCAAGAACGAAATATTTCTTATGCTTAATATCTTTAGTTTGATCTGTATCTGTCTTAATTCTGCCCTTCATTCGAGTAGCTTTTTCTTCGCCAAATTGCCCGAAGCTTATGCTTTTTTCAATCCAATCGTAGATTTTATGCCAGTCATACCTGTGCTCTTTTTTCTCTTAGCCCTTGTTTGGCAAGCTGCTGTAAGTTTTCGATGAGATCTTTAATACTGTCCTAGAAACATTCATATTCATGATTTATTCGATAAAATAAATTCAACTCTAACATAACAATTGATAAGATCAGATAAGTCTTACATTATGAACCCTCGATTCAAAGATTGAAATTCTTTTGCTTTTTGATAGCCGCGATGAATCTGGATCACCTAATTTCCGCATTATGCCCTTCCAGTTCCAGGGGTCAAAGACCCCATTATGGTACCCCATAATACCTAATTGGGGTATGACAAGATAATTTTGGTAACAAAGGAATTCCTGCAAATTCCTTTCTTTTCTAGAAACCACTTTTTCATTTCTTTTCTTGGTGTCAAGGATATGTGGTACAAAAATAGAGAATCTATTCCCTTATTTCCTTTGCAAAAAACAAAAAAAAAATGATCTTGGAGATTGTGCAATGCTTACTCTCAAACTCTTCGTTTACACAGTAGTGATATTCTTTGTTTCTCTCTTCATCTTCGGATTCCTATCTAATGATCCAGGACGTAATCCTGGACGTGAGGAATAAAAAAATCAGAGATTTTTCATTATTTCCTTGCTTGATTTCTGCATTTTCCTATGCTTTTCTCTATTCCAGACATTTAACTATGATAAAGGACTTGATATTTTTTCGAATTCGAAAGATAAATCTCAAGTGATCCGAGGGAACGGAGAAAGAGGGATTCGAACCCTCGGTACGAACAGCTCGTACAACGGATTAGCAATCCGTCGCTTTAGTCCACTCAGCCATCTCTCCCAATTACAAAAAGATAATTCATATGCGACGCCTGAAGTAAATATTGATCAAAGTCTTTCTTTATCTTTATTTATTTATTTTATACATTTATTTATACTTACTATATTATACTTACTATATATATACGAATTATCTTTATTTATTTATTTTATACATTTATTTATACTTACTATATTATACTTACTATATATATACGAATTTTATCCGCAATTCAATTTGGATAACGATTCGAAACAGATATCTCCAATAGAAAGAGTACGTCTTTGATTTCGTCCGAAGGGTTCTTTTATTCCCCCGGCCTGGCCAGTACAGTACCTAGCCAGGCCGTTCCTTCTTTTGTTCCAATGAATCATGGATCAAATTATTTTTCTGATTTGAAAACCAAATTGTTATTGAAGCAGCAACAAGAGCAAGAAGGACTATTTCCATTCCTATGATAGGAGTTTCATTTCTTATTATTTTTTCTTTTTCCTTTTCTCGATTTCCCTACTGGAATAAAAAAACATACATATTCTATTTCTATTAGAACTCATTTATTTCTTCAAGGGACAAGCTTTGTTTGAACATTTGAGTCCACAAACACAAACAAAATGAATACTATGATTTTTTACTAGATCTAATTGACCCCAATTCAGAAGATCGGACAGGTGAATGAATAGGGAAGAAAGGAATAGCTTCGAAAAAAGATAAGACTCAAATTAAAACTCTCCTTCTTTATTTTTATTTTTTTGAGAAAATCGTTTCTTTGCTTGAAAGACTCGAGGAAGAAGTTGAAAAAAAAAAATGGAGCTATGGATTCTTGCGCAACTTAACTCAATCTTATGTTCCGACTTAAATGGATCTTTCAGGCGCGGACTGTCAGTAATAACTCCACCAGCAAAAGAAAAGATATAACTTGTTATTTAAATGAGCCCCCATTCTCTTCTCCTATTTCATCAAGCCTTCCCCCTGGAACACATCAGCACTCCAATTTTCATGATTCTGATACTATCTTGATTACGTTTTACTCCCTTGTTTTGTTGGACAAACGGTACATTCATATACAATAATCATATTGTAGCGGGTATAGTTTAGTGGTAAAAGTGTGATTCGTTCTATTAACAACTGAAATAGTTAAAGGTTCTTTCGGTTTTTTCCTATTCCGATCAAAAACTTTATTTCTTAAAAGGGTTTAATCCTTTACCTCTCAACGCCACGTTTGAGGAAGAATATACATTCTCGTGATTTGTATCCAAAGGTAAATTATAATTTGAATAAGCAAATTGGATTATGGAATCGCGAAACATAATTTTTTTTTTTTTGAGTTGGATCAACCGTTCCTTTTGAATGAGTATGAGTAAAGGATCTATGGATGAAGATACAAAAGTTTATTTCTAATCGTAACTAGATCTTCCACTTTTTGGGGGGGAGGAGGTTGAAGCCAAATAGCTATTAAACGATGACTTTGGTTTACTAGAGTCGTCGACATATTGTTTCAGCTCGGCGGAAGAAAATTCTTTTCCTCAGGATTCTCGCGAGTAGAAATAGGGAACGAAGTAACTAGAAGTATTTTTTAAAATCCCCTCTTCTAGAGGGATCATCTAGAAAGTGAGTTGTTTTGTATGCATTCATATTCATACAGAAAAACTGACATAGATGTTATGGATCGAATTTTTTCTTTGAATTCGGATTTGCGATGACTCCCCTTTTTCCACACATCGTATCGTAAATATTTTCTCTTTTTTTTTTAGTTTCGTTTACGCCTTAGATCTGGGAATCCATCTATATTCCATAAAGGAGCCGAATGAAACCAAAGTTTCATGTTCGGTTTTGAATTAGAGACGTTAAAAATGATGAATCGACGTCGACTATAACCCCTAGCCTTCCAAGCTAACGATGCGGGTTCGATTCCCGCTACCCGCTCCATATTAATTATTATTATTATTATACGTGCATCGTTGATTTGGATATGCATCTTTTCTTTATTCCCTAAAATCTCTCACATACAATACAATTCGTTTATCGGAACGGGCGATAGGAAAGCAAGAATGCGAAAGAAGAAAATCGGAATGAAAAGCAAAGCGCCCATTGTCTAATGGATAGGACAGAGGTCTTCTAAACCTTTGGTATAGGTTCAAATCCTATTGGACGCAATTTATTTCCATCTATTTTTGTAGATTGCTATGCCAAGAAAGATATTTTGAATGATTCGAACCGGAAACACTTCTCAACGATTCCTTTCCTCTTGTACTCAGAGTGATCAATTTCTTTATGTTTGTTCCTGAAGTATAAACAGTTCCATCTGTTCCGGAATAGCTTCCTTCAAAAGGGCTTCTGCTTGTTCGGTGAATGTCTTGGTAGAAGATATGATTTCTTGGAACTGAGGTTTGTTTGTTTTTAAGTGGGTACGTAACTGAACGAGAAATTTCTTTACCTGTCCAATATCTAACGGATCAAGATACCCATTCGCCCCAGTATAAATAGTAAGTATTTGTTCTTCCACCGTGAGAGGGGCTGATTGAGATTGTTTGAGCAACTCGCGTAATCGTTGACCTCTTGCCAACTGATTCTGAGTGGCTTTATCGAGATCAGAAGCGAATTGTGCAAAGGCTTCTAACTCTGCGAATTGAGCCAGTTCCAATTTTGATTTACCAGCTACCTGTTTCATGGCTTTAATTTGAGCTGCGGATCCTACTCTGGAGACCGAAATACCCACATTAATAGCAGGACGGATTCCAGCATTGAATAGATCGGCAGATAAGAATATTTGTCCATCTGTAATGGAAATCACATTAGTAGGAATATAAGCCGAAACGTCCCCAGATTGAGTCTCAACTATGGGTAAAGCGGTCATACTTCCTTCACCTAAACGAGAACTTGATTTAGCGGCTCTTTCCAAAAGGCGTGAATGCAAATAAAAAACATCTCCTGGATAAGCTTCGCGACCGGGTGGTCTTCTTAATAGAAGAGACATTTGGCGATAAGCTTGTGCTTGTTTGGAGAGATCGTCATAAATTATTAAAGTATGTCGTTCACGGTACATAAAATATTCAGCCAGAGCCGCTCCTGTATAAGGCGCGAGGTATTGTAATGTTGCAGGCGAATCCGCCGTTTCGGCTACCACAATAGTGTATTCCATCGCCCCTCGTTCTTGGAAAGTAGTCACTACCTGAGCCACGGAAGATGCTTTTTGACCAATAGCTACATAAACACATATTACATTTTGCCCTTTTTGATTGAGAATAGTATCTGTGGCTACTGCTGTTTTCCCGGTCTGTCTGTCCCCAATAATTAATTCTCGCTGACCGCGTCCTATAGGGATCATCGAATCAATAGCAATAAGCCCCGTTTGAAGAGGCTCATATACGGAACGTCTCGAAATAATACCCGGAGCGGGAGATTCAATTAACCGAGATTCAGAAGCTGAAATTTCACCTCTCCCATCAATAGGTTTAGCCAGAGCATTTATAACACGACCTAAATAAGCCTCGCTCACTGGTATCTGAGCAATTCTTCCTGTTGCTTTTACAGAACTTCCCTCTTGTATCATCAAACCGTCACCCATTAATACAACACCAACATTATTTGATTCCAAATTCAGAGCAATGCCTACGGTACCCTCTTCAAATTCTACTAATTCCCCTGCCATTACTTGATCAAGACCATGAATACGAGCAATACCGTCGCCTACTTGAAGTACGGTGCCGGTATTCACAATCGTGACTTCTCTATTATATTGTTCAATACGTTCACGGATAATATTACTAATTTCGTCGACTCGAAGGGTTACCATTAGTGTCTCTTAATTCTTTTTCGGAAGCAAAGCGAGAAAAAAAAATAATGCCTACAGTGGAAGGGCTAATCAGTTATTTCTTTCATGGCCCCGAGCATGCCAATATTAGCACTGATGGTGCGTAAATGTAACTCACTGTTCAAACAACTATTCAGAGTTCCTAGAGCTCCTTGTAAGGCTTGCTGGAACACTCGTTGTCGTACCTGATTGATTGCTCGTTGTTCTTCAAAACTAATGGTTTCATTTTTGAAATTTTCTAATCGTTCCAAATTATTATAAGTAGCATTAATCAAATTCTCTTTTTCTCGTTCTATCTCAGAGTATCCATTCATTCTAAACTCATCTGCTTCCATTTCCACTTTCCGTAAGCGAGCCCGGGCTTTTTCGAGCTGCTCAATGGCTCTTCCACGTAGTTCTTCTGAATTTCGAATAGTACTCAAGATCCTCTGTTTTCGATTATCTAATAAATCACTTAATGAAAGTAGATTATCTTCCCATTCATTTCACAACTAAACTTCCATGATCTCTTCCCGAACCAAACATGAATCTTTCAATTCATTTGGCTCTCACGCTCAGTTACTTAATGGGCATTCCCATATCTTTTAATGTAATGAGCCTGCCCTCTCTTCTCTGTTCGTATTCCACGATATCGAAACTGATACAAGACCAGAACAGAATATTCGGAGGACTCTTCCGACCAGACAAAAAATCTGTAATTGTCAGCAAAGTTGTTTATTTTTTTTTTTATTTATTATTTTATGAATTTTTCATTTTTTTTTTTCTTCAAATCCAAAGAATTCTTCTTATTTTATACACAGGCCGTCGATTTAGCGTTGGATACAAAAAGGGGGCGAGGCACCCATTTGTTTTTTTTTTTCATTTTTCAATAAATGGTTCAAATCATTTTATTGATATGAGTGTTCTATATCAGATAAATTGCCAACTATTCTATTCATTTTTAAACCATATCCGTACTAACGTAGTGGTAGAAAGAGTACCATGTTGTGCCTGGACTTCAAACGGTTTAGCTTTAACCATGTTAATGGTCCCACATTATTGGTTGATAGAGAATCAAAGTCGATTTACCAATGAGTCACGAAATGCTATGGTTCTTACATATGATTTCTGAATTTATTCAGAAGTAATTCGTTGAGATCGTGCACCTTTCTTTCCTAGTTATAACTTTCCTATTTATAAATAAATAAGTAAATAAGTGCAGCTGGTTGGATCCAGCCTATTCTTGAAATACACAACTCGCACACACTCCCTTTCCAAAAAAGATCAATACACCAAGCACTACACTTAGATTTATTGGATTTGTTGCTAAAATATCGGTATTAAGCCCGAAACTCCCGGCGTATGACCAGTGACCCAAGGAAACGAAAGAATCGGTTACATTTTTCATATGCTCTCCTCTTATAGATAGGACTAACAAAATTAATTGAACAGAGTTTTCTTTATTGTATAATTTCGCCCCACTTTTGATTGATTTCTTTTTATTTATTTACTTATTTATAAATATGAATTTATTTATAAAATAGATTCATTTCATTTTGAAATTTCATTTATTCTTTATTATTATTTCAATTGAAGTTCCCAATCCAATAAAATACTTATTAATATGAGGTCCCGGGTCTCATGCCAATTGCGAAATACCTCGTTTGTTACAACGCTTCCTAAAAGTGAAAAAAAAAAAAGGGTTCCATTAAGGATGGAAAGGAAGAAAGCGAGTGGATCTACTAATTCCTCATCCTCAAATCAGCCTTTTCCCTGGGGTGGGGTATTGTCTCAACGAATAAGTGGTTGTAGGAGTAAAGTGTTGATATAATTCGAAGAAGCAAGCGGCAAGTTCACGGCAATCAAATAAGAAAAAAATAAGTACGTATTTTTCACATTTATAGGATTAAACAAAAGGATTCGCAAATAAAAGCGCTAATGCCACGACCAGTCCGTAAATTGTTAAAGCTTCCATAAAAGCCAGACTAAGCAATAAAGTACCTCGTATTTTACCCTCTGCTTCTGGTTGTCTCGCAATACCTTCTACAGCTTGGCCCGCAGCAGTACCTTGACCAACTCCAGGTCCAATTGAAGCAAGCCCTACGGCCAATCCAGCAGCAATAACGGAAGCGGCAGAAATCAGTGGATTCATGGTAAGCTCCTCGCACCAAAATAAAGAAATGGTTAATGATACAATCACTGAATTATGACTTATTATTCCATCACTAAGATCCATCGGGTCGAAGTAACTAAGAACTCCAAATTGAAGTGATGATATTACTGAATCATCATAACTGCTTCAATATCTCGTTTTTAGTTCCTATCCATGGAGTCTTTGTAAAGTCATACGATTCTAGTTCTTCCATTTCTTTGTTCCGAACCACTCTTTCAATTCTTCGCTCTTTCTCTTCTATATCCTTAACTTCATCTGTTTATTCATTCAATCCACAGCCAAAGATGAAACGGAAGTCCTTCCGTTGGAATCCATCTAACTTCAGTGGGATGGGAAATAATATATATGGATAGTCCATATATAACTCGTGAATATCTAATATCACATATACATATGTTTCTTCCATAACGTAAACCATTCGTATCTTATATTGAATTGGATTATAGAATCATTCTTCGAAACATACACAGGGATTGAATTATAGCCATTACATATACCCAGCTCAACCTCCCTAACCTACCTTTTTCTGAATCTTATTTGTTTGTAAACTTTTCTCTTCCTTTTCTTTATCATTATTGCGCATTGATATAAACGGATGGATTCATCAGCCCGAACCATTCCATATCCATATCAAGATTTGATTGATCCAATTGCAGACAATTTTTGTCAACCATTGAATTGATAGAACATAGTTTTTTTGTTTAGGCATACGTCGGAAACAGATAACATAACAATTCTTTCTTATTCAAATTATGAATCGTAATACCGTAATCGTAATTGACTGATATAAATAGAATATCAATTGGAGAGGTATGACGTAAATGGACCAAACGGGAATCTTAGGAAAAAAGATCTTTTCGATCTCTTTCCTTTTTTTTTTTTAATTCCCTAATATCGTACATCTTTATTGACCCTACTCTAAATCGTATCTACCATATTTGTAGATATCCATCATGTTCCCCAAGTAGATTATCTTGAGCCACCCATGAGTTGGGATAGTCTTGTTTTTTTTTTCAAAAAAAAAAAAACAAGACTATTTTGGAAGCTAGTCAATGATGACCCTCCATGGATTCACCTATATAAGCCGCGGCTAAAGTCGCAAAAATAAGAGCTTGAATCCCGCTTGTGAATAATCCAAGAAACATGACAGGTATAGGAACCACTAAAGGTACTAAAGAAACAAGAACAACAACTACTAATTCATCAGCCAATATATTCCCGAAAAGTCGAAAACTAAGTGATAAAGGTTTTGTGAAATCTTCTAGGATGTTAATTGGTAAAAGTATTGGAGTTGGTTGAATGTATTTACCGAAATAGCCCAATCCCTTTTTAGTAAGACCCGCATAGAAATATGCCACTGACGTGGGTAAAGCTAAAGCAACAGTAGTATTTATATCATTCGTGGGTGCAGCTAACTCCCCATGAGGTAACTGTATGATTTTCCGAGGTAAAAGAGCACCTGACCAGTTAGAAACAAAAATAAATAGGAACATAGTTCCAATAAAAGGAACCCAAGGACCATAATCTTCTCCAATCTGAGTTTTGCTCAAGTCTCGAATGAATTCAAGTACATATTCGAAGAAATTCTGACTGTTAGTTGGAATGGTTTGTGGGTTCCGAACAGCTATAGTGGCTGAACCTAATAAGATAGCAATTACGACCCAAGAAGTGATAAGTACTTGGGCATGGACTTGGAAACCCCCTATTTGCCAATAGAAATGTTGGCCTACTTCCACACCGGATAGATCGTATAACCCTTTGAGTGTGTTGATGGAACATGGTAGAACATTCATATTGCCCTCTGACAGAAATAGAACTTAAAAAAGAATTATTTTGATTCAACCCTCTCTTTCTCGACTCGACTACTTTAAATCGTATATTTAGGATACCAAGTAATCACATAATATCCCCAGTGATTTTGATCTCTTTTTTGAGATTCAGAAATAGTAACCGATTAAATCAATCTATGGGGTTCAAAAAGTCATTGGCTTATCTTATTATTAATCAACGATTTCTTATATAGCTAGAACGACCCTCACAAATTGCGGATACTAATTTGTTAAGAATCAATCGGATTGACGCTATAGCGTCATCGTTGGCTGGAATAGAAATATCTGCGAGATCCGGGTTACAATTTGTATCGATTAAGCAAATCGTCGGAATCCCTAAAGTGAGACATTCTCGAAGAGCCGTATATTCTTCTTGCTGATCAACGATGATTACAATATCGGGTAAGCCCGTCATATATTTGATCCCACCCAAATATGTTTGCAGGTGAGATAATTGTCTCTTCAACATTGCTGCATCTCTTTTCGGTAGACGGTTGAGTTTCCCCGCCTTTTGTTCCGCTTTCAAATCCCTAAACTTATGAAGTCTCGTTTCTGTAGTGGACCAATTCGTTGACATACCACCGAGCCATTTTTTATTAACATAATGACACCGAGCCTTTATTGCAGCTGATGCTACTGAATCAGCTGCTTTATTTTTGGTACCAACTATTAAGAAGTGTTTTCCCCTACTTGCTGCATCAAAAACTAAATCACAGGCTTCTGACAAAAAACGAGCAGTTCTAGTAAGATTTGTAATATGAATACCTTTACGCTTTGCAGAGATGTAAGGTGCCATTCTAGGATTCCATTTCCTAGTACCATGACCAAAATGAACTCCTGCTTCCATCATCTCTTCTAAATTAATGTTCCAATATTCTTCTTGTCATTTTTCCCCACACTTTCTCTTTTTTTTTTTTTTAAGAGACGAGGTACCCTGAAATAAATAATTGTTCCGACGGAACCTTCTCCCGGAGATTGACCCTTGATACATGGTCCAAGTGATTAATTCCTTTCTATTCGTTATTATCTTTATTACCCAATAAAAAGACCGGACCATACCATATAATTAAAGTTAAAAGAAAAGAATCAATTTGCTCTTAGGAATCATGAAATCCCGTAAATTATTGTTCTGGTGTATTATGGAAATTATTTGGGATGTAAGAACCAAATAATTCTCTGTGGTGGAACAAAATATCTCTAATTTCCCCCTCGAATAGATTCTTCTTTTTGATTTCCAAGGGAATGTTGTTGTCTTGCCTTGAACGGTGCACTAATCCCTTGAATCCGGTACCAACAGGTATCATCCCCCCCAGAACAACGTTCTCTTTCAGGCCTTTCAACCAATCAATACGACCTCGTAGAGCGGCTTTTGCTAAAACTCGAGCAGTTTCTTGAAAACTTGCTTCGGATATGAAACTTTGAGTATTCAGAGATGCCCTGGTAATTCCCAATAAGATGGCTCGGTAACAGATCGCTTCTTCCAAAGCACGCCCTGTTCGTTCCGCTCGAAACAATCCTATTAGTTCTCCGGGTGAAAAAACATTAGACATTCCATCTTCTGAAACCAACACTTTTGATGTTATTTGACGTACAATAATCTCTATATGCCTATTATGGATTTGCACCCCCTGGGATCGATAAACCCTTTGGATCTTATTAACCAAAGAGATACGACTTTGCGCTATGGTTAGCTCAGCACCAATCAAGAATTCCCACGGAATTCCAAGAATTCTTTTTATATGTTCGTTCCAACCCTCAACCCTCTTTTCTAGGTTCATCGATATTGAATCAATCGAACGCACTTCTAACACTTGTTCCACTTTTGGAAGACCTTGCGTTATATCACCCGATCTCGATTTTTCATATATAAATGTAACTAATGTATCCCCTTCGTAAAGGATTTCTCCATAATGACCATGAACGGTTGCCCCTGGGGTGGCCAAATGAGGCTTAGCTGATCTTATGACTAAGGAGTCAACATGAACAATTAGAACTTGACCAGATTTTATCTGTGGTCCATATTTGGATATACATACATTTTCACAAATAAACTGTCCGAGGACAATTATTTTGGATGTCTTCTCACAATAATCGTGATGGAGAAAGCACCAAGTCAAATCGAATGGATGAAAAATGATGTTCCTGCATGGATAGGGATTATAAATTCTCCCATTTTCATCCATTAAATAATATTTAAGTACTTGTAAAGTCTGTTTTAAATTGTCAAGTAGCAAATATTTATTTAACAAGATCTGATTATGAGTTATTAAATAGTAAGGTGAATAAAAATTCGCAATTTTAGGTACAGTCCCTAAGGGACCCAACGAATTCCTAATCGGAATCATGGGATCCTCTTTAATTTGAATTGATTCTTTTGTCACATTGTGAGATTTAGAACCATTGAATGGACCAATTCGAGAACAATTGGATAATGACAAAATTAGAAAAGATTGGCATTCCTTATTTCTATTCAGCAACGTACGAATAGTTCCTTGATGTTGGGTAAGTGATTGAATCCTCCTCGCCTTGGAATAAAAAGGATTGATATTGGTGTGATCTGATCCATTATCTGGGATCAATCCCGAACCCGCCATATCATTCCTTTTTCCGATATACGAAATAGGGGACTTCACTAAGTCAATTCTTATGAAATCTCGAATCAGATCATTTGCCCTCACTTCAACAATGGAAGCCTGAACCTTTTCTATAGAACCATTTCGGTCTTGGTCCCAATTCAATACTAAACAAGTACGAACTAATTGAATACTTGTGTAATAAATTCCTCGAATTGGTTTGCCATTTCTATAAAGGATATAATTTTCAACTCGGAATTTCACATTATCCCTTTCTTGCAACAGATCCTGGGGAAAAAGCGTTGCTAAATTGATACCATCAGCTATTTCATATGTGACTACGGATCGAACCGAAACAAAATACTTTTTCTTGGTAGGTGTGATCCGTTGGACATAGATCCAATTTTGTAATTTTTTTGATTCCTTAGAATTTTTTTTTCCCGTTCCTGGTGGTATCAAGATGCCGCTGTGCCGGGAGATCTTATCTGTCTCTCCAGGAAAATGGATATCTCCAGAAAAGATTTTCAGTTCAATCCTTTTTTTTTTTCTCTCCACTCGGACTAATCCACCTACGCGGCTTCTTGTATTTAAAGTGATTCGTGTATCGACTCCAATGATACTATTGTTCTGTACCATTATGGACGAAGAGCCAGGTAAGATATGCACTTCTTCGGGAATGAAAAAAAAGCGATCTACTTTCATTTGGTATTTCGGACTAAATTCCTTTGCTCCTCGATACTCAATCAAATCCTCTTTTTTGACGATTGAATCCACTTCTACAGTCCCATACTTAGTAATTCCTGAACTGCTTCTTCTGTATCGGGGATCGTCGAAATAAGCAAGAATACTATTTCTACGTAAAATACCATTTATGGGTATTTCAATCGAGATACCAGAACGAGGCATTAGTTCTTTCTCTCGTTCTTGATCATATTGGAATGGGATGATGAATCTATTTCTTCGCCTTTTCGCCAATAAATCAGAATTCTCGTGGAGAATGGCAGGATATATGAAATTCCAACGACCATTGGATATGATTCGAGCAGGTCCTGAATAATCAAGAATCTTTCCCTCTTTTTTACCGGAAGGATCTGAACTAAACAATTTGTGTCTCACTCGATCATTAGTCACTGAGAGGTCAGAACTCTCTCTCTGTTCGACAGAAAGAGAATGAATGTTCATTTGATCTTGATCCTTGTGGAGCGAAAAAGGCACTATACTAGATCTGCACGGACCCCCCGATAATATCCATAAATGACTTGTTTTAGGTAAGAGATGAACATTACCATATGTATATTCAGGTGCATGGTACACATCGGTACTCCAGTGCATTTCTCCCTCTGAGTCAGAATAAATATGTTTTCGAACTCTCTCTTTAAAATTGAAAGTGGATGTTCCAGCGCGAATCTCGGCAATCACTTGTTCTGATTCTACATATTGATCATTTTGAACTAAAAGAAAACTTTTTGGTGGAATATTCACATTATGTAGAATATCCTGACTCTCAATAGTGACATACAGGTCTATATAACATAGAAAAGCAGGATGCCCATGACGTGTACGTGTGGGATGAACCAAATCCTCATTGAATTTTATTTTTCCATTAGAGGGGGCTCGTACATGTTCTGCAGTACCACCTGTGAATACTCCACCGGTATGAAAAGTTCTTAATGTTAGTTGAGTCCCTGGTTCCCCAATTGATTGACCCGCAATGATACCTACTGCTTCTCCCAATTCGACCAGGTCACCATGAGTGGGACTCCGACCATAACATAATCGACAGATCCAAGATGTACTCCTGCAAATAAAGGGGGTTCGAATATATATTGATTGTGCTCGAAAGGTTATGAATCGATTGACAAGCCCAACCCCAATATCTTGATTTCGAGCGGCAATGCATCGTAGACCCATATATATATCGTCTGCTAATACACGACCAATTAGTGTTTGGATCAACATTTTTTCCGTCATCCCATTTCGAGGACTCACGGAAATACCTCGGATAGTGCCACAATCTGTTCTACGTACAACAATGTGTTGAACTACTTCAACAAGTCGACGCGTGAGGTATCCAGCATCTGATGTTCGTACAGCAGTATCCACAACTCCTTTGCGAGCTCCGTAGCAAGAAATGAGATATTCCGTTAAAGAAAGTCCTTCGCGTAAATTGCTTTGAATGGGTAAATCAATCATTTGTCCTTGGGGATCCGACATTAATCCTCTCATACCGACTAATTGGTGTACCTGAGATGCATTTCCCCGAGCTCCCGAAAAGGACATTATATGGACTGGATTAGAAGGATCCGTCATCCTAAAATTAGGATGCATTTCTTGTCTCAAATATTCACTTGTAGCATACCATATCTCAATGGATTGACGTAATTTTTCTACCGCGTGTACATTCCCATAATGATGGTGCTTTTCCAAAATCAAACTTTGTTGTTCAGCATCTTGGACTAGCCATCCCTTAGAAGGTATTGTTAAAAGATCATCAATTCCTAATGAAATGGATGTAGCAGTGGCTTGCTGGAAACCCATAGTCTTTACTTGATCCAGTATGTGTGATGTATATGCCATTCCGAAGTGATCTATTAATCGACTAATAAGTCGTTTCATGGCAGTTCCATCTATCACTTTATTGTGAAAGACCAGATCGGCCCGTTCCGCCATAAGTACCTCCATATTCTGTTGAGTAGGATTCGACAATAGGTTTGAGTCAGTGATTCGAAGACTTCCTTTCCTCTATCTTGATTCACGTATCAATTCAGGAATTAGGATACCGGTTGAACCGTAGAGACCCGAATTCACAAGGTATCGTATCACATAATTACTTAGCTTAGGTACCTTATGAGTAGGCTCGGCAAAACCCCTGTATGGCTTCTTCTATTTCTCGATAAAAAGAAATATGACCAATGGTGGTTCGAATGTATATACAAAGGATTTCTTTTTTGACACTTCTTACTAGTAGATAGTGCCCATAAATCTCATGATAGGTACCCAAAGATTCATATTGAACTTCGATGGGCACTTCTCTTGGGGCAATGAAACGTTGATCTAGTCGCCACCGGAGCCACAAAGGACTATCTAAATTGATTCGTTTCTGCCGGTAAGCTCCAAGTGCATCATAGGAACTACAAAAATAGGGTTCTTTTTCTTTCGTATACTTATAGTTATTATTATACTCGTAAACTGTTTCATTTTGATAGTTTCTGTGATTCCATGGATTATACCTATTTGCACAAATACCTCGACGATTTCCGATGGTTAATACATAGAGTCCAATAAGCATATCTTGGGTTGGTATGGAAATGGGATCCCCAATAGCTGGAGACAAGAGATTCATATGAGAAAACATAAGTAAACGAGCCTCTGCTTGAGCTTCCAAAGATAAAGGTACATGAACAGCCATTTGATCCCCATCAAAGTCTGCATTGAATCCCTTACGAACTAATGGATGTAAACAAATAGCACGTTCCTCCGCTAAAATAGGTTGGAACGCCTGTATGCCTAATCTATGCAGGGTGGGTGCTCTATTCAGCAATATGGGGTGCCCTTGCATAACTTCTTGAAGTATTTCCCATACAATTGGTTCTTTTTCCCGAATTTTACTTTTTGCAATCCCTATGTTGGAAGCAATATGTTGTCTGATTAGACCACGAATTACAAATGTCTGGAAAAGTTCTATTGCTATTTCTCGAGGTAATCCACATCGATGTAATGAAAGCGAAGGGCCCACGACAATGACGGAACGCCCCGAATAATCGACCCGTTTACCAAGTAGAGTCTCACGAAATCTTCCCTCTTTGCCTTCAATTACATCTGAAAACGACTTGTAAACTTTATTATGACCATCCCTCATTGGTTGCCCGCGGATCCCATTATCAAGAAGTGTATCTACGGCTTCTTGTACCAATTTCTCCTGACACATTACTGATTCCCCTGGCGTAGATCTACTTGTTGTTAATGGATCGGTAAGAGTATTGTTCCGATAGATAACTCTTCGATAGAGTTCATTAATATCCGAACTCATTGGTTTACCCCCATCTATCTGAATGATT
>NW_027518975.1:17500-25464 GCF_043159265.1 Tasmannia lanceolata | reverse complement strand
TCCATTTATCCGAGATCTAGGCATGGTTAACAATCCATTCCATAATTCTTCTCATTACCCCTAGAGGGAAAATGATCCCACAAACAAAGGAATTGTATAGTACGAAATCACATAAAAACAAACGGACTCATTCTAAAAAAAAAGGTGTCGACCTTCCACTCAAATTGTCCCTTTGGGGCAGGGATGGATAGGAAATATTTGAATCCGATTGTATTTCATTTAAATTAAGTATTAAGTATAAATATTAAGTAGTATACCAATGAACGGAACTATTCCTATTTTATCGAAGCTCAGGAATCAAGGAAGTTTTTCCTACAGATTCTGATGACTCTAGAAGTTTTGATTTGATTATGATCCAAAGAAAAAAAAAATCAAATCAAATAATAGAATCATTCCATGATGAAAATAGAATAAGAATAACCATCCATTTTTTGTGCATAGTGTGTATACACCACGCAATCGAAATATCAAAAAAATCCATGGGACGATTCATGAATTTGTAATAGATTGTGGGGTAGCTCATGAGAGGAATTGTTGTTGAGAAATCTGAAACTAGAAAGGAATTTTGGAATTCCTATGGAACCATAATAGTCTAAATGTAACCATAGTATAAAATAGGGTCAGTTGACTTGTTCCAATTCATTGGTTTAATCCAGTATAAATCTAAGAATAAGACGGGATCGTCTTCTTGACAAACATGAATAGATAGATTCTATCTATTTTTTTTTAATCTTTTTAATAAGATAAGAAAAAGATAAGAAAAAAAATGTTTTTTTATCCCTCGATCCTCGAGGGAAGATCTTTCTTTAATGAAAAGTTTTCTATTTTCTATTTAGAATTGATTGGTCATACCTGTATTGCAATAATACAATAATATGAATGACTCGCTATTCACTCGGTTTCTGGGTCATAATCATAAGATTATGTAGGAGAGATGGCCGAGTGGTTCAAGGCGTAGCATTGGAACTGCTATGTAGGCTTTTGTTTACCGAGGGTTCGAATCCCTCTCTCTCCGTACCTTCACCTAATTCACCAACGGTACCGACTACAATGTATCAAATCAAATAACAATTGATACGAGTATTCCAATCGTACTTTATTTGATATAGATTCTCTATTCCTAATTGCTGTGGTATGGAAAATACCGGAACGGAAAGAATGGACAAGGAATAAAAATCTCACCGCTGATCCATTTGTAATACGTGAATGGGAGAAAAATCCGGATCAAACCTCTTAGATCTATTTACTTCGGCGAAAGAAAAAAAAGGGGCTTGTCCAAAGCTTTGTTATTTTAGTTAGGTTCAAGTCTGACGGGAATAATATTCTACGACTAGCAACTCATTGATTTTCAAACCGATCCACTTAATATCTATTATTTGATTTACTAATCCTTTATATTGGGATGAATAAAGACTCAAATGTTTTGCCAACTCCTCGTGGGGGGATGAATCCATATAATTTTGAATCAGAGCTCTGGATCTTTGTTCATCCCTCATAGTAATAATATCTTGGGGTTTGCAGCGATAACTTGGGATATCTACTATACGGCCATTAACTAAAATATGTCTATGATTAACTAATTGCCTGGCTCCCGGAATGGTCGAAGCCATACCCAATCGAAAAAGGATGTTATCCAAACGCATCTCAAGTAGTTGTAGTAAAACCTGACCTGTTGACCCTTTGGCTTTCCCAGCAATACGAACATATCTAAGTAATTGTTGCTCTGTCAGACCATAATGAAAACGCAATTTTTGTTTTTCTTCTAGACGAATACGATATTGAGATCTTTTCCCGGAACGCGATTGGTTTCTAAGATCACTTCCGGATCTAGGTCTTTTCCTAGTGAGTCCCGGTAAAGCCCCTAGACGGCGTATTTTTTTGAAACGAGGCCCTCGGTAACGAGACATAAAGACTCCTTAATTTTATTGAAATTTCATTTTACAGAATAAACCTAAATTAATACTGAACTAAACGATAAACGAAGCTAAATCCACTGAAGTACTACAAAGAGGAATAAGATGAATTGTATCAATATCCGTATTATTTTGTATATTGTATATATGGGAAGTTAAGGATCCTTTTCTTGATTTGTTCTGTATAGATCAAACGGCTCCAATCCGTTTTTTATTCTTTATTCATAGTTGGAAGTTCCCGCGACATAACATAATAGATCGGTAACCCGACATTTGGAGAAAAAAAAGGGGGGGGTCTTCTCAATATTCCTTGGTCTCAAGGAAAGATGATCAATCCTGATAAAAAAAAAAAAATAGAACAAATAGAGAAAGCCGACTATCGGAATCGAACCGATGACCATCGCATTACAAATGCGGTGCTCTAACCTCTGAGCTAAGCGGGCTCATATAACAGAAATAGTGCGTGAATAGGAATTCGGGAAACTATTGGGATCTTAGTTAGCTATTAGCTATTAATAATTATTAATATTAATTATTATAAATTATTATAACATATTAATTAATATTAATAATTATTAATATAATATGAATTTTGATTTTATTTTTGATTATTTTCTATTTGATTATTTATTTTTGATTATTTCATTTATTAGTAGTCACTAGCACTAGAATTTTTTTTTTTCATTCAAATCAAATTTAAAAAACGCAAAATAATACTATATACATATGAAATAATTCTATATTCTATTATAGAATAGAATATAACTATTAGTTATAGCAGTTATAGCAGATTATATGAATTCTATTTCTATTAGAGTGTAGTTCCTAAGGAAAGGATAAGATAAGGATGCAATCCAGATCCTACTGAGATATTCCTTTTGTTTCATTCGGAAAGGGAGGAGATAGGACGAAAAAAAAAAAAAGAAGAATGAATATCGACCGTTCCAGTATTCCAAACTGCGCGGGAAAAATGAGAGGGGGGGGGAACATCTATATGTGGGATATATCCATCCATATTGAATTGCAGATACATCAATGATAGAATCATTTCTGATTGGACCAAATAATGGAATGGTCCTCCAATAGATATGAAAGAAGATGGGCAAGAAATAAAATAGGAGCAGACACTTTTTCGATATAGGAATCAGTATCTAATGAATTCAATGGTTCCAACATAAATGAAAGAAGGGGATGGGATCACAATGAGATCGAGATCTCATAAGGGGGATATGGCGAAATTGGTAGACGCTACGGGCTTGATTGGGTTGAGCCTTGGTATGGAAACCTACTAAGTGGTAACTTCCAAATTCAGAGAAACCCTGGAATTAAAAATGGGCAATCCTGAGCCAAATCCAGTTTTCTGAAAACAAGGGTTCAGAAAGCGAGAATCAAAAGAAGGATAGGTGCAGAGACTCAATGGAAGCTGTTCTAACGAACGGGGTTGACTACATTGGTAGAGGAATCCTTCTATCAAAACTCCAGAAAGGATGACCTTATTTAAGTACATAGACGTACTTAAATATCAAATGATTAATCACGACCCGAATCCGGATTTTTTGATTATTTATATGAAAAATTGCAGAATTCTTGCTAAATTAAATCGATTCCAAAAGGAAGAATCGAAGATTCAGTGATCAAATCATTTACTCCAGAGTCTGAAAGATCTTTTGAAGAACTGATTAATCGGACGAGAATAAAGATAGAGTCCCATTCTACATGTCAATACCGACAACAATGAAATTTATAGTAAGAGGAAAATCCGTCGACTTTTGAAATCATGAGGGTTCAAGTCCCTCTATCCCCAATAAAAAAAAAAAGGCCTATTTTATTCCATTCCCTAACCATTTATCCTCTTTTTTCGTCAGTGGTTCAAAATGAGCTTAGCTATGTTTCTCACTCACTCTACTCTTTCACAAATGGATCCGACCAGAAATCTTTCTCTCTTATCACAAGTCTTGTGATAGATATGATCTACGTACAAATGAACATATATGGCAAGGAATCTCCATTATTGAATCATTCACAGTCCATATCATTACTCTTACACTTACAAAGTCTTCTTTTTGAAGATCCAAGAAATTCCAAGGCTGAGGTAAGATTTTCTAATGTTTTTTGAGTCCCTTTAATTGACATAGACCCAAGCCCTCTAGTAGGATGATGCGTCGGGGATGGTCGGGATAGCTCAGCTGGTAGAGCAGAGGACTGAAAATCCTCGTGTCGCCAGTTCAAATCTGGTTCCTGGCACGTGGTTAATATATCGAATAGATACTCATACAAATGAATCGATATGGATCGGGATCCATATTCTATTCGTTAATAGTCTAGATCATGATACATACTTATCCATCTAGGGATATATCTAGATCCCCCATTTTTTTTTTTGATGGGTAAAGAAAAGAATTAGATTCTGTTCCCTCTTCTTTTTTGTTTGTTCATACTGTACCTGCTCTCGCTCAAAAAGAATGTTAATACTTCATACATATTTGAATTGAAGTTAGTTGGCTGAAAACCCAAAAGTCTAGTCTAGAGAGGAATCGAAGGGTAGGAATAGACAGGATTCATTTCAGATACAGTACAAAGAAAATCTGATCCCCTTTTCATTTCTGAATTTTGAGTTCATAATTTCATATTTTCTTTCATATTCTATTTCTTCACTTTCTCTTTCTTCACTCCCTCCTACGTGACTTTTCGGGGCCCATCTAAGTGATGTGCGCGGTACAAAGTTCATGGTGCAGAACTCTTTTGATTCATCCTATTGGCTTTGCTCATCCGAAATGGATATCTTCCAAATTGGGGAATATCAATGAAGCCCCTTTAGTAGCCCATTCATAATACTGAGATGAGAGTCCAGTTATTCTGTTTCATCTAGAACAGAACATAAAAAGATTCCTTGAATATCTGGAGTCGTAGAAGTGAATATTAGTTTCTTATCATTCAATGAGCATCTTGTATTTCATAGAAATTGGGGGCAATATAATCCTTACGTAGGGGCCAGCCTATCCAACTTTCAGGCATCAAGATACGTTTCAGGCGTGGATGATTTTCATAAGAGATTCCCAACATATCATAAGATTCCCGTTCTTGAAAATCAGCACTTTTCCAAATCCAGAAAACAGACGGGATTCTAGGATTCCTCCTTGGGGCAAATACTTTTATGCATACCTCTTCGGGTTGATCCACACCATACTGTATTCTCGTAAGATGATACACACTAGCTAACAACCCGCCCGGTGCTACATCATAAGCACACTGGGAACGTAGATAATTGTAACCATATACATATGAAATGACAGCAATGGAGTACCAATCCTCGGGCTTTATTTGTAAAGTCTCTATTCCTTGGTAATCGAAGCCCAAAGATCTATGCACTAGCTCATGCTTGACTAGCCAAGCAGATAAACGACCTTGCATCTTCTTGATCTCTCCCACATTTGTATTTGTATGAGTATTTCACATTTACGATGAAATTTATGAAGATTTACCCGCTGTTTGTTATTCTGCACAAAAGCATCCTGCCTAATTCACTAATTCGTGGGAAGATACTGAACTTTTGTATTTGAAAGATGTTTCAGTTTCAGGAGGTATTTCTGAAGTAGATGGAGATTTATAGAGTAATCCTTGATCGTAATTTCCAGTATGAGTACTGCGTCCAACATGAAACTTGTGATTGGTAGTAAAATATCGATTTTCCTGTTGAGACCCAATTTGATCTTCATAGATTTCTCGAGATACTTTCTTACGAAGTTTCGTTATAGCATCTATAACTGCCTCTGGTTTGGGTGGGCAGCCCGGCAAATAGACATCCACAGGAATTAGCTTATCGACTCCCCGAACGGTACTATAAGAATCCGTACTGAACATCCCTCCTGTAATAGTACAAGCTCCCATCGCAATGACATATTTTGGTTCAGGCATTTGCTCATATAATCTCACTAAGGAAGGCGCCATTTTCATTGTTACTGTGCCGGCTGTTAAAATGAGGTCTGCTTGCCTAGGACTCGATCTTGGTACCAATCCATAACGATCAAAGTCGAATCGCGAGCCTATTAATGAAGCAAATTCAATGAAGCAACAACTGGTACCATAGAGAAGCGGCCATAAACTGGAGAGTCTTGACCAATTCGAAAGATCATTCGATGTAGTTGAAATAACTGAATTTTGGGTTGTTTGGTCAAGTAACGGAAACTCAATAGAATTAATAACTGTCTCAATGTAATCTTTTCTTTGTTTTTGATTTTGATTGTCTGAATATTCAGGAGCTAAGACCATTCCAATGCTCCTTTTCGCCATGCATAAACTGAACCAACAATTGGGATAAGCACGAAAATGAAAGCTTCTATAAATACAGATACACCCAATACATCGAAACTCATTGCCCATGGATAAAGAAAGACCGTTTCAACATCAAAAACAACAAAAACTAGAGCAAACATGTAATAGCGAATTCGGAATTGTAACCAAGCATCCCCCATTGGTTCTATACCCGATTCATAACTAGAGAGTTTCTCTGGTCCTTCACTAATCGGGGCTAAAACTCCCGAAATTAGAAATGCTAAAATAGGAATAAGACTTGATATTATTAGAAATGCCCAGAAAATATCATATTCGTAAAGCAGAAACATAGATGCACTCTCATGAATGTGGAATATACCGAATTAGTCGATTCAAATTGGAATTGTCAATTCATCCATAACTGCTTAGTCGAAACAACAATTTTGATCGAACCACATAGTTGAGTTTGTTTGCTGCGGGTCATGCCTCGTTTCAAGATTCATCCAATAGAATCCCACTTACCCTTTCTTCAATTCTATTTAGATATGGTGTAGACATATTATGTTCTTGTACAAATAAGACTCTCTCACTTTACCTTGGGTTTTCTATAAAAAAAAAAATAAATGAAAGAATATTTTCATTTTCATCAAAAATGAATAAAAAAAAGATTAATTCAATATTAATTATATTATCTATAATTATGTGAAAATAAAATGGAAATATTCCATTTTCAATGAAAATATTCAATGAATATAATATAATAATATAATAAAATCAAAGAAGAGGTCTGGCTCATTTTTTTTTTTCTCTTTTGTAGTAGAATGCCTAGCTCGGGATTTAGGGTATATTCTACTCGGTTGGCGTTGGTGTATTCTTTTCATTAAGATCGGGGTATAGAATCATTGTTTCTATTGATTCGATATGAATACATAAACAGAAACAGAATGCATCGACCAATTAGACTCTCTCCTTGTCCCAGATTTATACTTAATTGATTTGATTCAATCTTCAATCTGTTGAATTATGAGGAACCCTTACATAGAACAACTCATGGGTTCCTATACCCAAATTAGATACTTTTGACCTGTACTATCCCGACAGGACCCCCCAGAAACAATCGAGTTATTTAAATCGAGTTAAAAGTCTTGAAAGAGTCATCCTATTTCGGACCCATTTCTAGTACCCAAAATCGCTATTTGGAATGACTCGAAATACTTATTAATGTAATAACACCTAGTAAGACCAACCAATGGGTTAGGTTTCGTGACAATCAAAAGAGGTTTCGTTTGAAGCAAACCCACACAATGGAGCGTACCACAATGGTAGAGTCGGCCGAATCATAAATTATCTACAGAAGATAGCTCTGATGGAATCACGCGTTGTCGAACAATTCGACAGACCAAATCCCCAAAAACACTCATAGAAATAGAAGAGAGCACAAACGTTGATACCTTTAGGACCAATTCATTATTTCTGAAACAATGAATTTGGGTTGTTGTTCCACCAAAGAGCGATCAGTCGGGGGATTGGATTCCTAACTCATCCAAGTTCAAACAGACCCCTAATCTTCTTGCATAAAGTCTGCATCGGTAGAATCGACAGAATTGAAATGATGAGCAATTGGATTGGAGTAGGTTGGGATACAAAAAAATAAGTATTGTACAGAAAGATAAAAATAACTAAACTACTTGCTTTGCCTTTGCTAGGCCGGCTATACGAAGAAAAGTCTAGTCTATTTTACAATGTTTACAATGAAACTTACCGAAGAGCTTTCTTTTT
>NW_027518975.1:0-10000 GCF_043159265.1 Tasmannia lanceolata | reverse complement strand
CACGCATGCAAGAAGGAAGTTTGAGCTTGATGCAAATGGCGAAAATATCTTCCGCTTCATATAATTATCAATCAAATAAAAAGTTATTCTATGTATCAATCCTTACATCTCCTACAACCGGTGGAGTGACAGCCAGTTTTGGTATGTTGGGAGATATCATTATTGCCGAGCCCAATGCCTACATTGCATTTGCGGGTAAAAGAGTAATTGAACAAACATTGAATAAGACAGTACCCGACGGTTCACAAGCGGCTGAGTATTCATTCCATAAGGGCTTATTCGATTCAATCGTACCACGTAATCCTTTAAAGGGTGTTCTGAGTGAATTATTTCAGCTACATGGTTTCTTTCCTTTGAATCAAAATTCAAGTAATGAAAACCTATAATAGAATAAAATAAATCGAATCGAAGTGTTGTATATTTCTATATCTCCCGAGAACCTCCATTTTTGACTTGACTATGAATTCCTGTTGGATCAGATTCTAACGAATTTTTGGGGAACTCATAATAAACCCCTTATTCTCCTTATTAAAATAAAAAGATAAGGACGGGAGAACAAGAATAATAAAGCGGATTATCATACGTATATTTCGTGTAGAAAGATGAATAGGTACATTTATTTAGTTCTACATTCCTTGAACTTATTATATACTTATAATACTTATAATAGATAGACTTATCATAAGATATCTTTTATAACAGGAGATATCTTTTATAACAGGTACAAATATTAAATCGAGGCACCTATTCTATGACAGATCTCAACTTACCCTCTATTTTTGTGCCTTTAGTGGGCCTAGTATTTCCGGCAATTGCAATGGCGTCTTTATCTCTTCATGTTCAAAAAAACAAGATTGTTTAGATCCGATGGGACTAAATCTCATCAATTTATTTCAACACTTGGACTTGGATCATAATACAGATACCTATTTAGTGGAATATGGTACGATATGTGGCTCCCCTCGAACACAAAAATAATACAAATAACAAATAAAAAGGAAAAGGCTGTTATGTTATGCATGCAGATACATGATCTATGGATAAATGCATGTATATGCGGGTATAGCTGTTTTAAAATAGATCGGCGGATATCTATATCTGAAATAGAAAGTAAATGTATCTATATGTTATGTAGATATACATAATGGGATCATATGAAGGGGATGTTATTATTTTATATCTAACCAATTCGATGAATTACTGCTAAGGGTTCACATCATAATAGTGCTAGTTGATGAGAGTTACTTCGGGAGCCAAAAAGGTAAAGTCAAATTCATTTGGCTTATTCTCTCAATTCCAATAGAATGCAACTGGATCTAGTATGAACTGGCGATCAGAACGTATATGGATAGAACTTATAACGGGGTCTCGAAAAACAAGTAATTTCTGCTGGGCCTTTATCCTTTTTTTAGGTTCGCTAGGATTCTTATTGGTTGGAACTTCCAGTTATCTTGGTAGGAATTTGATATCCTTATTCCCGTCTCAGCAAATAATTTTTTTTCCACAAGGGATCGTGATGTCTTTTTATGGGATCGCGGGTCTGTTCATTAGTTCCTATTTGTGGTGCACAATTTCGTGGAATGTGGGTAGTGGTTATGATCGATTCGATAGAAAAGAAGGGGTCGTGTGTATTTTTCGTTGGGGATTTCCTGGAATAAATCGTCGAATCTTCCTTCGATTTCTTATGAGAGATATCCAGTCGATCAGAATGGAAGTTAAAGAGGGCCTTTATTCCCGTCGTGTCCTTTATATGGAAATTAGAGGCCAGGGAGCTATCCCCTTGACTCGAACTGATGAGAATTTGACTCCACGAGAAATTGAACAAAAAGCTGCCGAATCGGCCTATTTCTTGCGTGTACCAATTGAAGTATTTTGAAATAAACTGTGATGAAGAATGAATGTTTTCTTTCTCAGTATGAGGGAAGGAGCTCAGGAATCCCCTTTTACTTTTAATATAAGCGAAGTTTCTTCGGAACGTTCATTCGAGCAAATCATGTTAGATTCTATTTCACCCGTTCTGTTGGTAATGCCGCTGTACTGTGGCCTATAGAATAAAGCAAGCAAGCAGGCATATATGGAACAACCATAATAAGAAGCAAGTTTTGTCCACCAAAACTATTTTTATGCATATGGAACTCAACTCAATTCTTTCATATTAGTAAGAAGTCCAATAAGTATGTATTCATCACACATATCAGAACATTTCGGAATACAGTACAGAATTCATCTTTTTAGGCCCAATATTTTGAATTGATACGTTAGATACAGATGGATCATCTCTCATAAATTATCTCCCTTTTGTCATTTGTCAATCGATCTTTCTTTTTATCTTATCCTCTCTTTTGCTCCTTGATGGCCAAACGATTGGATCTTTCATAACCATCCAATTTCTCTCTCCTTTTGCCACTCCTTTCGGATTTCATCATCAATATTCTTCAAAAATATCCCTTCAATTATTCCTGGGCTGTGGGTAGCCAGCCAAACATTTCGAAATAATTGATTGATCGAGGGGGAGTTTTTTTGTCTCAAAATCCGAATAATATTCATTACTTCAAGTGGTTGCATTCATCGAAAGGAACAAATGAAGATGCAATTGGTTCGAATTTGACCATGGGATATCTGGAAACAATATTTGATTATTTCTTTCATTTGAAATGGGCCCTTATTTTTTCATTTCATTTTTATTTGATTCTATTTCTATATTCTTTCCAGATCCAAGGACTAAACAATGAAAAAAAAAAAGTGCCAAAAAAGAAAAAAGCATTGACTCCCCTCCCATATCTTGCATCTATAGTCTTTTTGCCCTGGTGGATCTCTCTCTCATTTAATAAAAGTCTGGAACCTTGGGTTACTCATTGGTGGAATACCAGGCAATCCGAAACTTTTTTGAATGATATTCAAGAAAATAACGTTCTAGAAAGATTCATAGAATTAGAAGAACTATTCCTGTTGGACGAAATGATAAAGGACTACCAGGAGACACAGATACAAAAGTTTCGTATAGGAATCCACAAAGAAACGATACAATTGATCAAAATGCACAATGAAGATCATATCCATATCATTTTGGATTTCTCGGCAAATATAATCTGTTTCGCTATTCTAAGCGGTTATTCTATTCTGGGTAATGAAGAACTTCTCATTTTGAATTCTTGGGTTCAGGAATTCCTCTATAACTTAAGTGACACAATAAAAGCTTTTTCTATTCTTTTATTAACTGATTTATGTATCGGATTCCACTCGCCTTATGGTTGGGAACTAATGATTGGCTCGATCTACAAAGATTTTGGATTTTCCCATAACGATCAAATTATATCTGGTCTTGTTTCTACCTTTCCAGTCATTCTAGATACAATTTTGAAATATTGGATCTTCCATTATTTAAATCGTGTATCTCCTTCACTTGTAGTCATTTATCATTCAATGAATGAATGAAGAACTCATTTGATCCGCTGATATCAATCAAATAATCCCACTCTTTATACTTTTACCCGTCCAGGGAATTCGATTCCTCCTATATTCCAGTACAATTATTCCAGTACAATATCAGAATCGTGGATAGGGAACTATACTATACTAACTATATTAGCTACCTACCTAATTTATTGTAGAAATTTCCGGGATCAATGATTGGACCATGCAAAATAGAAATACCTTTTCTTGGGTAAAGGAACAAATGACTCGATTCATTTCCGTATCGATCATGATATATGTAATAACTAGGACATCTATTTCAAATGCATATCCTATTTTTGCGCAGCAGGGTTATGAAAATCCACGAGAAGCAACTGGGCGTATTGTATGTGCCAATTGCCATTTAGCTAATAAACCCGTGGATATTGAGGTTCCACAAGCTGTGCTTCCTGATACTGTATTTGAAGCAGTTGTTAGAATCCCTTATGATATGCAACTGAAACAAGTTCTTGCTAATGGTAAAAAGGGGTCTTTGAATGTGGGGGCTGTTCTTATTTTACCCGATGGATTCGAATTAGCTCCCCCCGATCGTATTTCTCCCGAGATGAAAGAAAAGATAGGCACTCTGTCTTTTCAGAGTTATCGCCCCACTAAAAAAAATATTCTTGTGATAGGTCCTGTTCCTGGTCAGAAATATAGTGAAATCGTCTTTCCCATTCTTTCTCCGGACCCTGCTACTAAGAAAGACGTTAACTTCTTAAAATATCCTATATACGTAGGTGGGAACAGGGGAAGGGGCCAGATTTATCCCGATGGGGGTAAGAGTAACAATACAGTCTATAATGCTACAGGAGCGGGTATAGTAAGCAGAATAGTACGTAAAGAAAAAGGGGGGTATGAAATAACCATAGCTGATGCATCGGATGGACACCAAGTAATTGATATTATACCTCCAGGACCGGAACTTCTTGTTTCAGAGGGTGAATCTATCAAGCTTGATCAACCATTAACGAGTAATCCTAATGTGGGTGGATTTGGTCAGGGAGATGCAGAAATAGTACTTCAAGATCCATTACGTGTCCAAGGGTTGTTGTTCTTTTTGGTATCTGTTATTCTGGCACAAATCTTTTTGGTTCTTAAAAAGAAACAGTTTGAGAAGGTTCAATTGTCCGAAATGAATTTCTAGATACATGGATCCATCAAATTGGTAAAAAGAGACGAACTATTGTTGATCGATGCAATTATGTATGATCAAAAAAATAATGAAAAGCTTTTTTCTTTATACTGTTTTTCGGCGAGATGTCAGGAATTGTTTGTGCCCCGTTCCTAGTAATAATATGTATATTCTGAAGAAGGCTACTTGACATTTTTTTTTTTTTCAAAAAAAAAATTGGAGTGGTGTGACTATGCCAGGCCTCTTAATCCCAGATTATAAATGCCATGTAATGCATCAATAGTTTTTGATTCTATTGTACCTAATAGAATCGAATTCTATTAGATAATAGGCAAGGAAGAAAATAAATGGCAAGGAATAAATGAAAGTAACAAATGATTCTAGGAGGGATTGCTCGTCTTACTAATCTTCCACACAAGAAAAGGAATTTTTCACCCTTTTCCTGTGTGGAAATAATAATGATTCTTGATCCTGTTCGTTAAAGATTACGATTTTCTTTTCCAGGACTATTATAACCTCTTTCTTTAGATTCATAAGCAGTAGTGGACAAACAAAAAAAAAGGGGGGGGCGGGGGGAATCACTCATTGAGCAAATAGAACTTCTTCAATGAACTTATAAAAAAAAAAAAAGCAAATTTTCGCTGTGATGAGATAATCAATAAGGATTTGGATATGTGCAAAAATCCAAGATTTTCACTTTTTTTTTTTCACCACACTCGGGCATTAAATTAAGTGTCTTTTGCTTGAAATTTTATTTATGGAGTAAGGTTCATTTCCATACTAATTGGAATTGATTTGAAGAATGTCTCATCTGTAGAAATCCATATTGTGTCATCCATAAAATCGATTGATTCCTTCTTTCTTCTTGCTTCGGAAGAGTCCGTCCATACTATAGAGGAACAGATACTATGACAATCAAGGGATTAAATTCTTCAAAAACATCATTAGAAACAAAGGAATGGGGTGGTTTTAAACATCGGATCGAAGCAAAGGATCCGTTTTGTCATTTCTACGAATCAAATATTCTTCTTATGTTGACTGAATGAATTTCCAACCTTTATGTTATGAAATGGATCAAAGTCTCGCTGGAAGAGTAAGAACTCAACAGGACCTTACCCCTCTTTGTTTTGTCTGATTCGAGGGGTAAGGTCCTGTTGAGTTCTTACTTTTTCATGTCCACAATCCGGTTCTCATCCGATCACTATAGGGATGAGCCCAATCCGGAGTATGAACCGTAAAAGAAAATACCTATTGAACCAATCACAGGAATACCAGTTACAGTACCTATCAGCCAAAGAGGAATCCTTCCAGTAGTATCGGCCATTTACCCCGCTTCCCTCCACATTTCATCAAGTGGTCATGCTAGAGACATAAACAGTCATGGATAATTATGAGGATGATATCCTTCCGAATGGGATAAGAGAATTCCTACTATTCTCTTTCTTTCTCTCAATTGAAGAAATAATTGGAAAATAAAACAGCAAGTACAAAAATGAGTAATAACCCCCAGTAGAGGCTGGTACGATTCAATTCAACATTTTGTTCGTTCGGGTTTGATTGTGTCGTAGCTCTATAATTCAGATTAGGTTTATCGTTGGATGAACTGCATTGCTGATATTGACCCCAAAAAAGAAACGGTAGGTACAGCCAGTCCGTGAACGGCCAACCAGCGCACTGTAAAAATTGGATAGGTTCGATCTATGGTCATTGAGGCCTCCTAAAAGGATCTACTAAATTCATCGAGTTGTTCCAAAGGGTCAAAACGGCCAGTTATTAATGGAATCCCCTGTCGGCTCTCTGTGAAATACTCGTTTGGCCGAGGGCTTCCAAACACATCATAAGCTAAACCCGTGCTGACGAATAACCAACCCGCAATGAATAGGGAAGGTATAGTAATACTATGAATAACCCAGTATCGAATACTGGTGATAATATCAGCAAAAGAACGTTCTCCCGTGCTTCCAGACATGCTGAGCTCCACATATTCTTGTACAGTCAAAGGGGGATCGATTCCTTGAAAGATGGGATCAGTAAATGGAAAACTACTGATATTTCATCTTTGTGAGATCGTCAATATTGTACCGAAGGTGTATTTAGAGTATACCGAATCAGTATAGCTATCCTTCCTCTGACACAGCAACGCAGTTTCAATCAGTATCGAAAAGAAATGGTACATAATTCCCCTTTTCCTTTCTTGTTACTTGTCTATGCGGAACCGCGTGTCATTCAATCAAAAATTGATCAAATTTCTGTAGTATAGGGTTTCAAGTATTGGCTTTGGACTAGAAACTGAAGTTCTTAGTAAAGTTTGAGTCAACGGGTTCTAGTTCTAATAATTAATGAACGAGATTATCATATTCCACACAATTCAATTAGATGCAAAATATAGAAATCCCCTCTCATGGTTGTAGAAAAGATATTTTTCTTTTTTTCTAATCCTTTCATTTCAAGTAATTGGTTGGTTCTACAGTAGTAGATAGTATTCGATGAAAGAAAGAGAAGAAACAATAAATAGTTTGAACAATCAATATTCGTGATGCAACCATTACTGGATTAGATCCAAAGGTTCCTTCTTGACCTAGCTACAAGGATGGAACTCCATGATATGGAAAGACAGACTGTGGAACCTAAAAGGATAATAGGAATTGATAAATTGAAAAAGAAAAGAAATAAATGGTCAAAATGGAAATTCTTTTGAAATCCAATTCTTTTATTCTATAGTTATTCAAAGATAATTTCATTTTTGAATGAAGTTACACGACACAGTTCTTCTGACTATTACTTTACTCACGAGTTGCTCAATGAATCTGTTGATTTGAAATCCCGACATTGGTAGATGTCACAGATGATAAATCAATCTTTTTTTTTTTTTCTACCTCTGCTACTCTATCTTTGTCAGTGCCGTCTATAATGACTGATGAATCAAGAACTTTCAATTGGAACTGATTCTGTCAATTGGTATTTTTTCTGATCATCACATCTCGCAAAAATTGAAACTTAGGTAAGTGCTTTATAAACATATGTAAAAAAAAAAGAACGTATCTCATTTAGCTCCTTCATGCCCACTATAACTAGTTATTTCGGTTTTCTACTAGCTGCTTCAACTATAACCCCAGCTCTATTGATTGGTCTGAGCAAGATACGACTTATTTGAAATTAATTGAATGAATAATTCATCAAAATAAATAGTTCTGTGAGATTTCAGGTATTCGATAGTTCCTTCCCGCGTTAATTACCAATTCTTGATCATTGAGATTCATGGGTGATTCGGAGTAATATTTAGGGATAGATATTACCTCTATTTTTACCCTTTCCAACAAATTGAAATGATTGAAGTTTTTCTATTTGGAATCGTCTTAGGTCTAATTCCTATTACTTTGGCCGGATTATTCGTAACTGCATATTTACAATACAGACGCGGAGATCAGTTGGACCTTTGATTGAGTAACATCTCTTTTTTGATTGACCTCCTTCTTAAGCTGCAGGAGGTCAAATTCAGGTTGCAGTTCAAGTTAGTAAAGTTATTTTATTGTGATTCAACATTACAAAAACAGAATCACGCTCTGTAGGATTTGAACCTACGACATCGGGTTTTGGAGACCCACGTTCTACCGAACTGAACTAAGAGCGCTTTCTTATGACAGGAGATACAACTGTAAAGAAAGGGATTCTTTTTGTACCCCCAATACACCTTGCATGCATGTAGTATCATAAAATGCAAAATTATGTCCAGTCCAGTCCAATTTGAATCGATCTCAACTGATCCCTCGTTACTGCCCATAGGAGAAGTAATAGGTAGGGATGACAGGATTTGAACCCGTGACATTTTGTACCCAAAACAAACGCGCTACCAAGCTGCGCTACATCCCTTTCAATTGTTGTACAGTTTCATTGTAGGGAATCCTTGTCTTGTTTTCCACATCGTTATTTCCTAATATCTAGAGACAATTTCTCTTGCCATTTCTTCTTTTTGATTTCATATAATCAAAGAATTATATACATATGAAACCTAACGTATAAAAAAATGAATATTTATCGGTAATGCTCAGTAAGAAAGGGTCATCTTTTTCTGTTTTAGGGACAAGTAGATCTAATCCACCGGATTATTGTACATATTCATTTTCATTTTAGTTCGGGATTAGGGATTTCGTGTACAAATACAAGTGATCTTTAGCTACAGATACATCTGATCATATATGTATTCCAATAAAGAAGGAGGATTTTCAATGCGAGATATAAAAACATATCTCTCCGTGGCACCTGTGCTAACTACGCTATGGTTCGGGTCTTTAGCAGGTCTATTGATAGAGATCAATCGTTTATTCCCAGATGCGTTGACATTCCCCTTTTTTTCATTCTAGTTATTGACATGGGAAGGGGTGAAGAAGATTAGAGATACAACAAATTCTCTGTGACTAATCCACCCTTTTGAATTTTTTTTTTAAGTTGTTTAGGAAGGAAAGAGAAAGAAAAGTGGATTAAACCTCAGCGAAACTCGGGCTCAGCATAGAATTAATAGAGGGAGAACAGAAATAGAAATGTGGGTCTAGGACAGGCTGTTCAAGAGCATACAAGATAGTAAATGAAATACTGACTGGGATTAGAAATAATGGATAGTTAGAAATAATTGTATTACTTATTATTACTCTATTGATTGCAGCGAAATCTTTCATAATTGGATTTCGAGTTATCAGTTAGCAACTTCTATTTATTTTTCCTTCTTTTCGTATTCTTCGATTCAGATCGAAAATAGAAGAGTGGAGGGAATCCAAAATCCAAAGGAGGTTCATGGCCAAGGGTAAAGATGTCAGAATAAGAGTTATTTTGGAATGTACCAGTTGTGTCCGAAATGATTTAAATAAGGAATCGCGGGGCATTTCCAGATATATTACTCAAAAGAATCGACACAATACGCCTAGTCGATTGGACTTGAGAAAATTCTGTCCTTATTGTTACAAGCATACGATTCATGGGGAGATAAAGAAATAGATCGAACAGAATAGAATGTCTGTTCCACCCTTCCAAGGAACAGGACAAAATTACATATAGATAGATATATAAAATATAAACAAATCAAGTACTATTACTATTTCGGTCGGATCCGAAACCGAAATGAATGAAGAAATAAGATTTTAGAGATAAGGAATAAATCATGGATAAATCCAAGCGACCCTTTCGTAAATCCAAGCGATCTTTTCGTAGGCGTTTGCCCCCAATTGGATCGGGGGATCGAATTGATTATAGAAATATGAGTTTAATTAGTCGATTTATTAGTGAACAAGGAAAAATATTATCTAGACGAGTGAATAGATTGACCTTGAAACAACAACGATTAATTACTATTGCTATAAAACAAGCTCGTATTTTATCTTCGTTACCTTTTCTTAATAATGAGAAACAATTTGAAAGAAC
>NW_027518973.1:25000-32400 GCF_043159265.1 Tasmannia lanceolata | reverse complement strand
ATTACAATGATTTCTATCTTTGGACCGTTGGAGATGGGGTCACTTCACTGGTTTGTACAAGTATTCTTTTTTCACTAATTACTACTATTTCAGATACGTCATGGTATGGGATTATTTGGACTACAGGATCAAACCAGATTATAGAGCAGGACCTGATAAGTAATGTTCAACAAATTGGGATTCATTTATCAACAGATTTTTATCTTCCATTTGAACTCATTTCTATAATTCTTTTAGTTGCCTTGATAGGTGCAATTGCTATGGCTCGTCAGTAATAAATACTTAGAATTAGAAATGAATTAGAAATCCAAAATAAAATTAAAATAAATTTAAAATAAAAATAAATAAGGCCTTGTTCTGTCTTCTTGTATTGTTATTACATCCATTTTGCTTCAATTCAATTTATATATTTATTGTTCATATATTAAATTAAAAAGGGTTTTGTTTTAGTTCGATCCATTACCAATACCTTCCTTTGTTCCGTACTTGTTTTATATTCGAGTCAATCAGTGAAATTGTTGTTCATATTGAAATGAATCGAGATTGATGAGGAGTTGGTCAATGATGCTCGAGCATGTACTTATTTTGAGTGCCTATTTATTTTCTATTGGTATTTATGGATTGATCACAAGTCGAAATATGGTTAGAGCACTTATGTGTCTTGAGCTTATACTGAATGCGGTTAATATGAATCTCGTAACGTTTTCTGATTTATTTGATAGTCGACAATTAAAAGGAGACATTTTCTCGATCTTTGTTATAGCTATTGCAGCCGCTGAAGCAGCTATTGGGCCAGCTATTGTTTCGTCGATCCATCGTAACAGAAAATCAACTCGTATCAATCAATCGAACTTGTTGAATAAATAGTCATAATGATATAAAAAAAGACAGATATATATAATATTATATTCACCAATTAAAATTAGCATATATGACTCGTATGACCATGTTTGCTGAAACGTAAGAAATCAAAGTATCTTGGTCCTCTTTCCTAAACAGATCCAGAGGTAAATTGATTCTAAAAAAAAATCAATTCTGGTAAACTACTGATTCATCTGGTATCTACAATATATGATTCATTTACTACCGATTTTACCAGATCGAAAATTGATAACGTTCAAAAAATTGATAGACACAATGTCACATTCAGTAAAGATTTATGATACATGTATAGGATGTACTCAATGTGTACGAGCCTGCCCCACAGATGTATTGGAAATGATACCTTGGGACGGATGTAAAGCTAAGCAAATTGCTCCTGCTCCAAGAACAGAAGACTGTGTAGGTTGTAAGAGATGTGAATCCGCTTGTCCAACAGATTTCTTGAGTGTCCGGGTTTATTTATGGCATGAGACAACTCGCAGCATGGGTCTAGCTTATTGATACGTTCCGTAAAACTCTACTTGAATCCATTTGATTCTTCTTTACCGACAAAAACCCGTACTCGAGAAAATATATTATTTCGAGCGCGGGTTTTTATGGTCAAAGTCTATCTTGTCTTTACCACGAGTTATTTTCCTTGGTTAACAATAATTGTTGTTTTTCCAATATCCGCGGGTTCATCAATTTTCTTTCTCCCTCATAGAGGAAATAAGGTGGTGAGATGGTATACTATATGCATCTGCTTGTTAGAACTCCTTCTAACGACCTATGCATTCTGTTATCATTTCCAATTGGACGATCCATTAATCCAATTGGAGGAGGATTATAAATGGATAAATATTTTGTATTTTCACTGGAGACTCGGGATCGATGGACTTTCCATCGGACCCATTTTACTGACGGGATTCATCACTACTTTAGCTACTTTAGCGGCTTGGCCAGTTACTAGAGATTCGCGATTGTTCCATTTCCTGATGTTAGCAATGTACAGCGGTCAAATAGGATCATTTTCTTCTCGAGACCTTTTACTTTTTTTCATCATGTGGGAGTTAGAATTAATTCCTGTTTACCTACTTTTATCCATGTGGGGAGGTAAGAAACGTCTGTACTCAGCTACAAAGTTCATTTTGTACACTGCGGGGGGTTCCATTTTTCTCTTAATGGGAGTTCCAGGTATGGGTTTATATGGTTCCAATGAACCAACATTAAATTTTGAAACATCAGCTAATCGATCGTATCCCGCGGCATTGGAAATAATATTCTATTTTGGCTTCTTTATTGCTTATGCTGTCAAATCACCGATTATACCCCTACATACATGGTTACCAGATACCCATGGAGAAGCACATTACAGTACATGTATGCTTCTAGCTGGAATTTTATTAAAAATGGGAGCATATGGATTGGTTCGGATCAATATGGAATTATTACCCCATGCTCATTCTATATTTTCTCCCTGGTTGATGATAGTCGGAACGATTCAAATAATCTATGCAGCTTCAACTTCTCCCGGTCAACGCAATTTAAAAAAGCGAATAGCCTATTCCTCCGTATCTCATATGGGTTTCACAATTATCGGAATTGCTTCCATAACTGATATGGGACTCAATGGAGCCATTTTACAAATCATTTCTCATGGATTTATTGGTGCTGCACTCTTTTTCTTGGCAGGAACGAGTTACGATAGAATACGTCTTGTTTATCTCGATGAAATGGGAGGAATAGCTACCCCAATGCCAAAAATATTTACCATGTTAAGTAGCTTCTCGATGGCTTCGCTTGCACTGCCAGGAATGAGTGGTTTTGTTGCAGAATTGGTAGTCTTTTTTGGAATAATTACCAGCCCAAAATACCTTTTAATGCCAAAAATACTAATTACTTTTGTAATGGCAATTGGAATGATATTAACTCCTATTTATTCATTATCTATGTTACGCCAGATGTTCTATGGATACAAACTATTCAATGTTACAAACTCCTACTTTGTGGATTCTGGACCGCGAGAACTATTTGTTTCGATCTGTATCTTTCTACCCGTAATAGGTATCGGTATTTATCCCGATTTCGTTCTCTCACTATCAGTTGAGAAGGTAGAAGCTATTCTATCTAATTACTTTCATAAATAGTTTTCATAAATAAGAAATAAAGTCAAATAATCCTGTGATTTACAAAATCGGTCGCTGTACACTGAAAAAAAAAAAATGAAGTGAATTGGAATTGTAATCAGATACATCTGGAGTTTTTGAGAACCATTTGAATTACTACTTGATTCAAATGGTTCTCAAAAACTCACACTAATTTTCGTTATATATTGGAGATTGATGTTCCCATGTATTCTTCAAGTCCCTTCTTCAATTCGCTGTTAATGTGAATGAACCATAACTATGTAGTCCTATTCCTAATAGATTGACCCCAAAATAGCATATCCAAATTATAAGAAATCCGATAGAAGCTACAATTGCCGAATTAACACCTTGCAAACTTTGATTTGTTCTAGTATGTAAATAAATCGCGAATATGGTCCAAGTAATAAATGCCCAAGTTTCCTTGGGGTCCCAATTCCAATAAGACCCCCATGCCTCATTAGCCCATACTGCTCCCGAAAGAATACCTATGGTTGAAAAGATAAACCCTAGACTAATGACACGATAACTCCAATGATCCAATCGCCGAGTCAATCGATACCTGTGATAATTTCTAAATGAAGGAAAAGAAGTGTTTTGTAAAACACTTCTTTTCTCATTCAAGTATTGGATCTCACCAAAGGAAAATGTCCCAATTAATAAATGATTGGTTTTAACAACAATATCTGTGTTTTTTCGAAATGTGATGACTAGAAAAGCTACTGATAATAACGCTCCACATAAAAGAGCTGCATAGCTCAATAACATCATACTTACGTGCATCATTAACCACTGGGATTGTAGGGCGGGTACTAATATTGCGGATTGATGCATTTCAGTTAAAAGACCTGAAGTGGCAAAGCCTTGGGTAAAAATAGCACTTGGCCCAGTTATTGCGCTTAAATTATTTTTATGGTTCCCCACTTTAGGAACCATATGAATAATGGAGAAACTCCATGAAAGGAACATTAATGATTCATATAAATCACTTAACGGGAAATGTCTCAAATAAATCCAACGAGTTATTAATAATCCTGTTATACAGAAAAAAGTAGCTATAATGCCTTTTTCTGATGAATCACATATTCCTACGATTTGATGGACTAATAAATCCATCAAATGAATCGTAATAACAATTGAAATGATCGAAAAAGATATGTGAGTTAATATATGTTCTAAAGTCGCAAATATCATAAAAAATTATTTTGTAAAAAAAAAAAGGGGGGGTGTGTGTTCCTCAATTATGGAATGGAAATAAGGAAAGGAATTGAATTCCTTATAAGATAGGATTTATCTTGCCCCTTTTAGGGGATGCCGCCACTCGGATTCGAACCGAGATGCTCTAGCACTGCTTCCTAAGAGCAGCGTGTCTACCGATTTCACCATGGCGGCTTGATCGAAATAATAATAGCCCATACTATGTTCAATCGTCGAGATTGATGGATTCAATCCAATCGATCTTAGGAAAGATTAGAATCGATGAATCAAAAAACTCGTTCAAATAAATATTTGAACGTTCAATAATACTTAACTTAGTATAGTGGTATGGTGTCAGTTTTAACAATCATTTTCACGGAGTATAAGTCCCCCTGGACCAGTTGGAACTAGAGGGTTATGTCCTCAGTCGAGGTATACAACTAAAAATTGTCCTTTTTTTTCTATCTCATTTTTTTTTTATGATTCATTTCTCATTTATCTCATTTCATGGATCCGACATAAAAATGAGATTTTTGTTATTGTGAAAGCGAATTGATGGGGAAAGTTACAATCCCCATCTCGCAAATTATAAAAATCTAATAGAATACCATTCTAGAATACTATAAGGAATGAAAAGTGAAACCTTTATCTTCTATCTAATGACTTCTTTTTTTTTTTTTCAAACAAAACAAAACGGAAATCAATCGTTTTTAGAACTCAATTAGACAGGCGAATTATTATTCTACATACCACAACATCCAGTTCTATCTCATATTGATGAGTTCCAAAATTCGTTAATGTAAAATGTAAATTATTCATCTTCTAAATCATCCAATTCATCGAGTCATGTCGATTCATTCAGATTATTCCGCGGCTTTATTACTTGTTTGTTGCACAAAAAAACTTTTTGAATGCCCGGTAGAAATAGATTTAGCTAAGGATAAAGCTTTTATCGCGGCCCAATATCCCTTTCTCTTCCAAATATTTTTGCGAATACGCTTTTTTGACATAGAAGTACGTTTCTTTGGAACTGCCATTTTAAAAGAAGAGAGGTTTCTCATTTTTATAGTTGGATGTGAAAGACATGTATTGTATTGTTCAAAATAAATCGTTCTTTCTATCCATTATCTATATCTATTCCATAGTGGATACTTCCTTCATAACATAAAAAATACAGATATGTGCGCATCACATATAGTATAACTAGGGATGAAAAAAAAAAAAGGGTTCCAATTTATATCTCAGTCTATTTATATATCGTCATGTTACATTTAATAAATCAAATCAAAAAACTTAAGAACCCATACATTTTACCCTTACCTAATTTAAGAAAACAATAATATAAAATTTTTTCGATTAATTGATCAAACTCGAGAATGGAGTACCCATAATTTAAATTCAAATGAGATCATGTAGTTAATCTCTTAAACGATACATTACTTGATAAAGGTCATTTTAGTAATTTATTATTTCAGCTCTATGCGAAATGACGAGTATCGTAGGATTTTCCATAAAATATGTTTGTTTTATTTGACTAGAAGCCAATCAATCAGTTCCAGAATGAATTAGTCAATGACTCCAAATAAACTAACTAAAATAACTAGGTGTTATTTTATTAGGTCGAGTTATTGGTGGATCCTATAATTCATATCAGAATCAAGTACTATTTTGGTGTAATTCTTTTTCCTTATTACTATATGGATATAAATCACCGTAATAGTGGAATGATTGAAAATCTCATATTCTGTATCTCAATAAATATCTTAGTTAATCACTAGGTAGTCATTTTTAAGCAGTAACTTGGTTATTTGAACAATTGTAACTTCTTGATTTGAATTTTTCAAATATCTGGGAAAGAATCAGAATAATGAAGAATTCAAAATAATATTTGAGTTTTTATATCTTGATTTTTTTATTTATTTGATTATTGCTCTTTACAAAAAAGATAAGAGCTGGTGAATCGGAAAAATTAATAAGAATAAAAAAAAAAAGTTTGATTTGATTATGCAACCCATATATCAATATGCATGGATCATACCTTTCGTTCCACTTCCAGTTACTATGTCAATAGGATTGGGACTTCTGCTTGTTCCGACCGCAACAAAAAATCTTCGTCGTATGTGGGCTTTTCCCAGTGTTTCATTGCTAAGTATAGTTATGGTTTTTTCGGCCGATCTGTCTGTTCAACAAATAGATGGCAGTTCCATCTATCAATATCTATGGTCTTGGACCATCAATAATGATTTTTCCTTAGAGTTCGGACACTTGATCGACCCACTTACTTCTATTATGTCAATACTAATCACTACTGTCGGAATCATGGTTCTTATTTATAGTGACAAGTATATGTCTCATGATCAAGGATATTTGAGATTTTTTGCTTATATGAGTTTTTCCAATACTTCCATGTTGGGATTAGTTACTAGTTCCAATTTGATACAAATTTATATTTTTTGGGAACTCGTGGGAATGTGTTCGTATCTATTAATAGGTTTTTGGTTCACACGACCAATCGCAGCAAATGCCTGTCAAAAAGCATTTGTAACTAATCGTGTAGGGGATTTTGGTTTATTATTAGGAATCTTAGGTCTTTATTGGATAACAGGTAGTTTCGAATTTCGGGATTTGTTCGAAATCTTCAATAACTTGATGCATAATAATGGAGTTAATTCTTTATTTGCTACTCTGTGTGCTTCCCTATTATTCGCTGGTGCAATTGCTAAATCTGCGCAATTTCCCCTTCATGTATGGTTACCTGATGCCATGGAGGGACCCACCCCTATTTCGGCTCTTATACATGCTGCTACTATGGTAGCAGCGGGAATTTTTCTTGTCGCTCGACTTATGCCTCTTTTCACAGTTATACCTTACATAATGAATCTCATTTCTTTGATAGGTATAATAACGGTACTATTAGGAGCTACTTTGGCTCTTGCTCAAAGAGACATTAAGAGAAGCTTAGCTTATTCAACAATGTCTCAATTGGGTTATATTATGTTAGCTCCAGGGATGGGTTCTTATCGAGCTGCTTTATTCCATTTAATTTCTCATGCCTATTCGAAAGCATTATTGTTTTTGGGCACCGGATCCATTATTCATTCAATGGAACCCATTGTTGGATATTCTCCAGATAAGAGTCAGAACATGGTTCTTATGGGTGGTTTAAGAAAATATGTACCAATTACCAAAATGACTTTT
>NW_027518973.1:0-2500 GCF_043159265.1 Tasmannia lanceolata | reverse complement strand
GACCAATCAATCGAATATTGATTAATACGTAATCGATCGAAGACTACTTGAAAACGGTGCTTCTGTTCAGAAACGAAATGTTCCAAATGTTCCTGGAAGTTCTTGCTCCCATTGGACCATTTGTATCTATATGCATCAGGATCCCGATTCATGGATCTCTCGGTTCGAGAAATAAGAGGATCGAACCATTTCTTCTGACTCTTTTTCAAATTCGATAAATGTGGGTTGATCGTATATTTGATTATAGTTAGATGATTCAGAGTATCATTTCCTATTTGATCCCTTTGAATTCCATATTCAAAGTTGCGATCGGATCTATTCATTAAAAAGAATCGATTCGATACATTTCTTATGTACCCATAGGTGCTATATTGGATTTGAATCCAATTTCGGATCAATCTATATTGATTGACCGCCTCCATTATGTTGTTGCTAGCAAATACCACTATTTTGGGTTTTGGATCTTCCAAATCATTCCCGCAGGAGATCCGGACCGATTTTTTTCTGATCCTTCGATAAAAAGATTCATTCTCTTCATAAAAAATAGGAGGTAGAACCAATAAAGATTTCTTTTTCGATTCATCCCTGGAGTTGAATACCTCATTCAAGAATTTTTTTTGATCCAATCCGTAGGAATCAATAGAAAAGGCAAATCCCTTATGATACACCAGATCCGGCTCGGTTATTGATAGAGTGAATAGATCCGCCATTTCTTGAAATCTCTCTTCTGATTCAAAATCGTGGTGTAACGTGTATCCCCCTTTGTTCCGGTCATGGAATAGATGAAATAAATCAAAAAATGGATTTTTGTTCAAGAATGAAATCTTATTGGAACTGTCCATATCCGGTTCATCCTTCGGAACCATAGCACATCCCGGATCTAATGAAATAGGATGAATTGAGACGGTATTTTGTAAATACGTAATTATCTTGAATATATCAACCATTTCTTTATTTTCCGATCGCCTGGATCGGACAAAAGAAACATCTTGTTGTTTCTTCAACAATTTCTGATCTCTAGTGGACCTCTCAGTAGGATTCGAACCCAGATTAAGTTCTGACCCTCTGTCAGAGAAAAAAGAACGAATTGATCTTGTAGGATTCCCAAGAAATTCGTCGATTTCTTCCGGAAGCAGATGATTATTCATCTGCTTCTCACGTTCCGTGAATAGCCGGGACATTGAGGAATATCCAGAAAGGCATTTCGGGAATCGATCTGATTCTATCTCTGTTCGTTCCGTTTGAAGAAAGGAAGGATCCCAAAGAATCGATCTTTCTTTTAGTTGCTGAATCTCTGTTTGATTGATCAATGTGTGATATTCCGAATCCTCATTACTAATGGAATCGAAATGATCTCTGGATTGATCAGAAGATCCTTTCAATTGGCTAGAATCCGTTACTTGAACGAAAATAGATCTTGTGGAATCATATTGAATATTTGACGATACATTCTGTACCTTGCTAAAAAACCGATCCTTGTTTACCAACCACACATTGTCTAACCAAATCAAATTCTCTCTCGATACCTTCCTCAAAAAATCCGATTCGTGCTGATTCTTCCCCCAACTAACGAAGAGATCTTGGCGGAATTGCCACATATGAAATTGAGCACAATTTTGTAAAGAAATACCCCACTTGTTTCTCGAGAAGAGATGGGAAACATGCTCAATATCATTTGATTGAATAGTTGCCTCAGCTCCTTGTTGTTTGAAGAAACCCTCCACTTCAATTGGTCTTTTTTCACGAAAAGCAGACATGAGATAACAAATCAAGTGTTTCACTAAGATTTCGAATAGCTGTCCCGAATTCAAGTTGATTATGTTTCGCTTCTTCCTCGGAGAAAGACGATCAAAGAATTCCCGATCATGGTCCTTGCGGATCGGATCATCCGTATAGGATACAAAAAGAAACTCCAGATATTTTATATCTTTCTCTCTGAATGAGATCTCAATTTCAGCTACGGTTTCATTAGATATCTTACAACTAGAATCCCTCTTTTTTACGATCCGGTTCCTCCACCACCGCGAACCCCAGTTAGATTCAGGCATGATACACTTTTGAGTTATTGGGAGAACCCAAGTACTCTCTTTCGGATCCATGAAACAACTCTCAGAGATCTTTTTCCCTTTTGGAAGATACAGGAGCGAAACAATCAACCTATTGATATTGGAAGACCAAAAAGATTCTTCCAATGTATCATTTCTGGGTCCAATGGAATTCATAGGTATAGGAAGAATAGGTATAGGAAGAAGCCCCATCAAATAGAGATTTTTTCTTTCGACCATATTTCGATTGTTAATACGATATATAAGGACCGCTACTACAAGCAGTACTACACCTTTGATCGTGAAATATCGATTGCTTGTTGAACCCTGTGAATCACGTGAAAGTAGGATACTCCAAATTCGGGGGTCAAAGAGTTTCATAAAACGTTCTTGGTGGAAAAAAATGTGAGTGAAAGATCCCACTGAATCGAATTTGGTCCATGAATCTAAGAAAT
>NW_027518972.1:255000-270169 GCF_043159265.1 Tasmannia lanceolata | reverse complement strand
GGTTCCCCTGCTGGTTCGCACCCTGGTTTCCCTGCTGGTTGCACCCTGGTTCCCCTGCTGGTTCGCACCCTGGTTCCCTGCTGGTTCGCACTCTGGTTAGACCCTGGTTGCACCCAGGTTCGCTGCTGGTTGCACCTAGGTTCCCTGCTGGTTGCACCCTGGTTCCCCTGCTGGTTCGCACCCTGGTTCCCTGCTGGTTCGCACCCTGGTGCACCCTGGTCCGCACCCTGGTTTGTACCCTGCTTCCTCCTAGTTAGACCATGGCTAGTCTCGGGTTTGCTCCTAACTTAGACCCGACTCACTTGACCCTAACCATTAACCCAATCCAACCTAACCATTAACCACACCTAAACCCATACCCATAAGCCTTAAACCCTATAACCATAGCCACACATCATACACCACATGCCTTTCATTCATCCACCCAACAGTACCCTCATACACCCCTACAATAGACCCGGCCAACCCAGTTAACCCGGCCATCGGGCCCATTCGGCCCAATTAATTCATTCCCCTTAAGAGCCACTTTGCCCTATTGGTTCCTAAGATACTCCAACCACCCAAACCTCAAGCCGCACCCCAATCCACGCTCAACCAGTTCCAATCCAGTCTAAGCCAAGTCAACCCGCACTTGACCTTGACCATTAACCCAATCCAATCCAACTCAACCATTAACCCCACCTAACCTGACCCTAGCACAACTCAACCGAGTCACATCAACCCAAGCCATACCTTTGTCCACTCACTGAGGCACACCATTTATCCATAAATCTGGTTACATTAAATCTAACCCAGCCAGGCCACCTGCAGCTTAAGTCAAATCGCCCCAATACAATCCATCCAAGTGGGATCCCAACCCAGCTCAACTGAGTCAACTCTAGCCAACCTCCCAAGTCGAGTTGACCCAACTCTCTAGTCGAGTATGCTCAACCTCTTTAACCGATTGGACTCTCCCCTTAGTTGACTCAATCCAATTCCTTAATCAACCCATCCCAATGCAACCGAGTCGCATTCGACCAAGTTGCGGCCTTCCATGTCACAACCGAGTCATTCCCCTATTCTACTAATGCCCTTTTACACCTAATAGAACTTCCTCCCTTTTGCCTAACCAAGTCATATCCCAACTCAATCTGAGTCGCATGTCTGAATCCATTTGACCGAATCTCATAAGCCCGCCCATTTTGAATTCCCAAAATTCAAACCCTTGATGATTCCTATATGCTCAATTCTTTGATGCAAATTCCCAATTCCAAAATCCCATTGCTAAATCAATGTTTCTGAATCTCAAGTCCAATGCTCAAATACAAACCCGATTCCTGATCCAAATACCAATCCTGTTTTCCAAAATCCAAGCAACCTCCCCAGCGGAACTACGTGTGGCTTGATCCCCATCGCGGGGTACGTAGGCAATTTGGCACTCCCAAGTTCAGTCACACCTTTCTCTATCTTTCTCATTCCCTCACACTATTTCATCATCTCTTCCATCTTTTTTTTCACTAACCTCGAGAATTTAAATCGATTTGTCTTGTGTCTTTCGGAACCGTTGGATCACGGTTTCCGTCGTAAGGACCCTTAGAGCCCAATTTAGGAACACCGGTGTCGTGTCGTGTCCTAAGTTTTAGAGAGTCCTAGAGTTAGGAGTCCAGCCTCATCACGGACGCTTGCTATGTATAGCAACCGTGCCATAGGTCTAGTTACACTAGTCACCCAATCTTTCCCTAGGACAAGCCTAGTAAACTAGGATGTAAGGCAAACCTGCATTAGTCTAAGGGACCATTTGCATTTAGATGAGAATCATATAGCATCTTAGATGAAATCCTAAGATAATAAAATCCTCAACTTGAATTAAATAACTTCTCCTAAAACTGTTGAAACAGTCAATCCCGTCTAGGTCGGTGTCTTAGTTGAGTTAGGCATATGTAACTTAGCTTAGGTGCACCGAACTACGTCGACTCTGATCCCAGTGAGGCTTGGGTACGTAGGCAGCTTGGATGTCTGACGGCATACCACCCGCGAGTCGGCACCACAACAAATTGTGGTGTTTTGAATATTAATTTTCTTGTAAATGCTTAATCAAATCATTTAGGGCTTTCCATGAAATTAGAATTCTAGGAGAACTTTCACTTAGAATGAATCCAGACAAATTAATAAATCAAGATACACATCTAGGATTCACATTGAAATTAGATCATAGGATGCATGTCACTTAGCTCGCACATTAACATAGAGTTGAATGAGCCATTTAAAATAAATTTAAAAGAGTTAGCTTTTGGAATCGAAGACCGATTATCGGGCAGGAATGGTGCATGTGGCGGATAACTCCCCATACCTTCCATTCTCGTAACCAGGTAGCGAGTCTAGATTTCTGGTTAATTTCGGGTCCTAGATCCCACATCTAGGTGGCGACTCTGTCAATCTCTTTCGTGTGGAATTCGGATTGCCTTAGTGATCCCAAGTTCACATGAAAGACGAATTCAAATCAATAATTAAATGCACACGCCAATCGCGTGGATACAGGAGACCAAGAGAGAGAGCGCGGCGGCTCGCGCCCCACCCCTCTCGCGGGATTCGGGTACCACAGTTTGGCGACTCTGCTGGGGACCACCTAACTTCATTAAAATTTCAAAAGATAATTCATTTGAATTTAATTTAATTGGCTCATAAAAACTCTATACTTGTTAGATTAGTTTGTCTTGTTTTATTTTCTCATCACACTTTACTCAAACTTAATCTAACAAAACCTGAAGGCATCATAGATTGCGCAAACATATTGCACACACTTACATCACTTGCATCTAAACTCTGCATCTCACGTGCACACACGTCCTATTTTAGGAACCCGGAGTGTTATCTAGCATGGTTGACTGGGATTTCATCACCTGGTGCCTCTGTGCTAGAGAAGCATTCCACCCTTAGCCTAGTACCATTATGGTACGTAAACGGATCTCTTGTTCACGTACTGATACGCCGGACACTGGTACAGTATATCGAACAGGGATTCGCGCTAAGGGAACTCTTGGCCTTACCCCTAGATTAACCCACACATGCATGTAGTATACGAACACATGTGCATCACGTGTGTGAGCCTAGTTTAGGATATCCTGCCTATTTGTGTCTAGATTAGGCCGTAGACCATCTTCCAATGGCTACGATCGGTCCTAGGTACACGAACAAAGTCATGAGTCGAGATCCTCTCTCCACTCCGCTTGATTAGGATTAGGGTTGATGCCTTCAGGTCACACTGTTAAAATGTGCGAGATTAAAAAAAAAAAAAAAATTTCCTTTAGGGGTTAGGATATAAATCCTATCATTTCCAAAGATCTCATAGGATTAGTCATTCTTGATCTATCCGTTGAAAGCAATCTTATGCTATCTCATCTAATCTTTCGATCGTATGCCTTTCATTCTTCTATCGTGTGATTCGATCATGTATTCATACTTTCCTTGTACTGGCAGGAACTTATCCCAATCTCGTGTTCATGTAATCCTGATCATTCTTATATCCCTTCTCTTGGCTTACGGGCACTATGTCTACTCGTACAATTCTTGATTGGATCCGTGGTACATTAAGAGAATCCCATATCTACGCCATAAGTGAACAAGAGAAAAATCTCTTCGGCTACGTGGCAACCATCAAGCTCGATTGGGGATTACTCTATGCCGCATCAGAGTGTTGGGATCCCGATCATCATGTCTTCCGTTTTGGCAACCAAGAAATGTGTCCCACCTTTGAAGAATGGTGTGCCTTATTGGAATATCCTGTGGATGGCCCTCTAGTGAAGCCATCCTGTGTTCCAGATTATCGTCCTTTGTTCCTTTGCTTGATGGATAATTCAGATGAATCCATGAACTCTTTCATGAAAGGCCAAGAAGTGTCCATGCAGCGACTGATTGACATTTACCCTCCTGTTGGATACATTGGTGCTGTTGATATTCAAAAAGCTCGACGGCGCGCTTTGAGATTCTGCTCCTTTGCTAGGTTCCTCACTGTCCAGCCTTCTCGCTTTGCGTCAGCTGTTCTTCTGGACCTCGTTGATCAAATGGATCGTGGCGCCAATCCAATTCCTACTATGCTTGCAGAAACTTTCAATGGATTGGATGATATGGCTCACCTTCGTGCCAGTTCAGGTCCAAGCTCTTATATTCGCTCTTTCGTTGGGTCTTTCTCAGGATGTCCTGCATTACTTCAAGTGTGGTTATGCCACAAGCTAAAAATTGCAGCTCCTGTCCATTTTGATCATACGTTATACACCTTCAGTGAATGGCGTCATGATGTTTCTTTCGATCATAAAAGCGATTGGGTTGAATGGTTAAATTCTCGCCAAGAAGATCAGATTTATTGGCAAATTCCCGGAATCCAAGAAGCTGTCTTCAACACCGGAGAAGCTAACTACGTTCGCCTTCTTGGTTTCAAAAAGACATCCTTTTATGTTCCTGCCAGGATTCAGCGTCAGTATGGAAGGGAGCAATCCATTGTGCCTCCCCTTCATCATTTCTATCCGCCTGAGGGTCTCAAGCCCAAGATTGTCAAAGCTGTTTCATCTGCTTGGGATGCAAGAATCATCAAACCTTTAAAGGAGTCAGTTGAGGAAGATTGTCGTCCGAAGAAGAAGTCTAAAAAGAATGCTTAGTTCCATGTTTATCTTTGAAAGATTGAACCATGTACTCAAATTTTAATGATTGATCAATAAAGTCCATCCTTCTCTTTCATTATCTTTGTCTATGTGTGCATCATCGTCTATTCTTCTCTCTGATTTTAAAATATGTCTTTCGGATATTACAGGGCAATAAACATCATAGCTAACCCTAATACTCCTTGGGTTCGGGTCTCTTCGCGGTTAGAGAGGAAATCTGTTTCTCCGCCACCTTCTCTAAGAACCCCAGCATCTCCTTCTTTCCCGTCCTCATCCTCACCAATGGCAGACAACCAAGATGGTCTTCCACCCGCTGCTATTACCGATACTCTTACTTTGATTCTCCAACAGCTTCAAGAACTCAAAGAAGAAAACCGAGTTATCAAGGCTCAGCTTTCTGAAAAGTTGGAACCGTCGTTGTCCAAGGATAAAGGGCCTATGCGCCAAGCAGCTACTCCAGTAGCACCTGCCCAAACAGTGTTCATCAATATCCCTGATAAAGTCGAAGAAGACTTAGAAAAAGAGCAGTACAGCGAGAATCACAGTAGGCCTTCTCAGTCCATGGTTGATAAGTCTGTTATGGAGAAATTAGAGACTCTTACCAGGAAAGTTCAAGACATTCAGTTTCAAGACCAGGGTGGTTTCAATCCCAGTGATCTTACTTTATTTCCCGAAATTCGCCTTCCTGCCAATTTTCAAATGCCCGATTTCGACAAATATGATGGTGTGGGTTGTCCAATCACACATTTGCAAATGTTCACCATCATGTGTCAGCCTCAAGGGTTATCTTCTGAGCAAATGGCTCAATTGTTCCCAGTTTCCCTAACCAAGGTTGCGAGGAGATGGTTCATGGTCTTGGACAAGACTCGTTACAGGACATGGAAGGATATCGGCGAGCAGTTCATCAGGCAATTCAAATATGATGATGGGACAGAAATCACCAGAAAGGATTTAGAGAGAACAAAGCAAGACTTGAGGGAATCCTTTTTGATTTTTGTGAAAAGATGGAGGAGAATAGCAGCTCAGATGATGGAGCGCCCGTCTGAGGAAGAACAAGTCCAGATAATCATGAAAAATATTTCCCCCCAGCTCCAGTATCACATGTCTTTGCAATACTATCCAGACTTCAAACACTTCATCGTGGCTGGCACCCAGATAGAGGAGGCTATGGCTCAAGGTGTATTCAACCGTAGCAACCCAAACCCCAGAGATTTCAAAAAGTCCCCTCCAGCCCAAGTCAATAGTATTTCCCGTTCCAATGCTCAATCCTCTAGGTCCCAAGAACCTTTAGTAATGGACTATGCTCAAACCGCAACCGCACCTCGGCAACAAACCCGGGTAGAATTTACCCCTCTTCCCATTCCATCTTCAGAGGTGCTTAAGCAGTGTCTTGCTTCAGGTCGCATAACCTTACCTGCCATCCGGCCTCCCCCCAATCCTCTACCTGCAAGTTGGCGAGCTGACCTACACTGTGAGTACCACAGAGGTCCTGGTCATCTTACTGACAACTGCATTGCCTTGAAATTTAGAATCCAGAAACTCATTGATGAGAAAGTCATTGCATTCCAGCCAAGACCCAATGTCACCCAAAACCCATTACCTGGTCATGCAAATCCTCCTGCTGCCGTTAATGCCATAACCATAGGAGATCCTGAGTTTGACCCTCTTACCCTCATATGTGCCTTAGAACCCATCTCTGAACCCCAAATCATATTCTGTGATGAATCACACCTAAGAGAGTCTGTACCTCCCTTGGTAATCACCTATGAGCCACAAGTCCCTCAAATTATCACTTATGATGAGCCTGAATTGGATGAAGTCAGACATGTGACAAGGGGCGGAAGAATTTTCAAACCTGTTGAATTGAGAGTCGAAAATCCAGGGGCATTGGCTCGAGGAGAGGAGCCGCAATATGTGAAAGATCCAGATGATGAAGTTGTGCAGCAGTTAAAGAAAACTCAGGCTGTTATATCTGTATGGGGATTATTGATAGCATCAAAGAAACACAGAGAGGCTGTGTTAAAAGAATTGAATACAACACAGGTATCCTCAGAGATATCTCCGGAGCAACTGGCTGAAGTTGTTGCTCTAACCCAGGCCACCAGGGCCATTAGTTTCTCAGATCAAGAGCTGCCTCCTCAAGGTCGGAATCATGCTAGAGCTCTTCATGTCACTATTGTTTGTGGAGGCAAGAAAGTACCATCTGTGTTGGTAGATAACGGATCCGCGTTGAATGTGTGTCCATTAAGAACTGCCATTACCTTGGGTTTCGGTCCCACTGATTTTGCCGAATCAACCCTTGGTATCCTCGCATATGACAATACCCGAAGAAATGTGGTCGGAGTCCTCACCACCAAGATCGTTATGGGCGGTCAAGAATTTGAGGTTGAGTTTCAAGTTATTGATATCAAAGCCTCGTTCAATATGCTTCTAGGACGTCCCTGGTTACATAAGGAAGGTGCTGTCGCTTCAACCCTTCACCAAAAATTGAAGTTCATTAAAGATGGGAAGTTGTTCACTGTCAGAGGTGATGAAGAGCCAGAAATAGGGCAAATAACAGGAGAAACTTTAATCCTTCCAGTTGCAAAAGCAGATGACTACAACTTGAATGGTTTCGCATTCGAGGTTGCTGTTATCTCTTACAAGGATGCCTCTCGGGAGGAGTTGTGTTTGCCGTTCGCCATCAGTTCTGTGGTGGCCAAGATGATGAGAAAAATGAACTACTTCCCTGGTATGAATTTGGGCCGTGATCCAAGCAAGGCATCTCACTGGCGCCCAATCAAAGCAAACCATGGAATTTTCGGTCTTGGATATGTACCTACTGAAGAGGAGGAGGAAGCCATGGAAAAATTGTTGAAATTGAAGGAAGAAATCCGCCGCACCGGAAGGGTACTCCTAATGGCTCCATATCCCTTATCAATGAATGGTCATTTTATCAAAGAAGGTGAGACGTTTCCATACTATGGGTTTTCTGAACCATGGTATGACTCAGTGACAGGGATCATGATACCCGGTTTTGAAATATTCAGTGGCCTTGCTCTCCCAGAAACAGAACCGCCGATATATTATGTTGAGAAAACTGTTGAGGACTGGTTAGTCTACCTTGAGCCAGATGTGCTGGAATCTTTGTTTGAAGAAAATGTGCCTGATGTTGATTACAATTTTGAAGAACAAGAAGAGACAGATTGTGAAGATATGCTAGTGGCAGTTATTCAGAGTAATGATACCTTTACTGAACCTCAGAGTCAGATTGCACCTGCAACAGAAAATCTTTCAAACTGGAGTTCTGATGTTTTTCCATCTTATTTTATTGCTAAGTCAAGTCTAGTCAAGTCGAGTGAATCAGTGTCAGTGCCTAGTCCAGGCGAGTCATTTTCTGAGTTTATTTACTATGTGAATCCTGAACCTGTTCAGGATGAGTCCAATGATAATGATGTAACTTCTTTCAATTCAATGAAATCTGATTCTCAGTATGTCTCTGTGTTTGCTTCTGACTTTAATAATAATGATAACACTCCCTCCTCAGATGAGGAAGGGGGGATCGACGAAACTCCCCTTGAATTGCAGCATATGCTCAAACAAGAGGAGGAGCGCCGAGCCCAGCCTCTTAAAGATGAAATCGAAATTATAAACATCGGAACAGAAGATTTAATACAGGAAATACGAATTGGAAATACTCTATCCTCTGAAGAGCGCGATGAATTAATAAACCTACTTAAGGAATATAAAGAAGTTTTTGCCTGGTCCTACAAAGATATGCCCGGGTTGAGCGAAGACATTGTTCAGCACAAGCTACCTTTATTGCCTGGGATTAAACCTAAAAAGCAGAAGCTAAGGAGAATGAAGCCTGAGTGGGTCCTGAAAGTAGAAGAAGAGGTTACTAAGCAGTTGAATGCTGGATTTCTGCAAGTGGTGGAATATCCAGAATGGCTCGCAAATATAGTACCTGTACCGAAGAAAGATGGAAAGGTGAGAATGTGTGTAGATTTCAGGGATTTGAACAAGGCAAGTCCAAAAGATGATTTCCCTCTACCACATATCGATATCTTGGTGGACAATACGGCCGGGCATGAATTACTATCTTTTATGGATGGTTTCTCGGGCTACAATCAAATTAAGATGGCACCCGAGGACATGGCTAAGACCTCGTTCATTACACAATGGGGGACATATTGCTATCGGGTAATGCCATTTGGTCTTAAGAATGCCGGTGCGACGTACCAAAGAGCAGCTACAGCCTTGCTCCATGACATGATACATAGAGAAGTCGAAGTTTATGTCGATGATATGATTGTAAAAGCCAAGGAAAGGAAAGATCATATCCCGAACCTTAAGAAGTTCTTTGAAAGAATTCTCAAATACCAGCTTCGCCTGAATCCTAGCAAGTGTGTGTTCGGGGTTACCTCCGGTAAGTTGCTTGGATTTATGGTGAGTCAAAGGGGTATAGAGGTAGATCCTCAGAAGATTAAGGCTATCCAGGAGATGCCACCGCCTAGAACCGAGAAGGAAATTCGGGGATTCCTAGGAAGGATACAGTTCCTAAGGCGATTCATCGCTCATCTGACATCAACTTGTGAACCTATCTTTAAGCTCTTAAAGAAGAACTCTTCCAAAGAATGGACAGAGGAATGTCAGCAGGCCTTTGAAAAGATAAAGCAAAGTTTGTCTGAGCCACCGATAGTAGCACCAGTGATACCGGGGCATCCATTGCTGCTTTACTTGTCAGTAACAGAAACCACAATGGGTTGTATGTTAGCACAACAAGATCCAGAAACCAAGCATGAAAAGGCTGTGTATTATCTTAGCAAGAAGATGTTGGAGTATGAACAAAAGTATACTGTCCTAGAAAAAACCTGCTTAGCCTTGGTTTGGGCCACTCAGCGACTCAGGCATTACCTTTTATCACATAAGGTCCTGCTTTTGTCGAGGATGGATCCTCTGAAGTATCTCTTTGAAAAACCAGCCCTGACAGGCAGGACTGCCAGATGGTTATTATTGTTGTCTGAATTTGACATCACTCATGTAACCCAAAAATCAGTAAAGGGCCGAGCCATTGCTGAACAATTGGCGGAAGCACCCCGAGAAGAAAGTCAGCATTTCAAGCCGATGTTCCCAGATGAAGAGATCATGATGGTTGAAGATGAGTATCCAGAAACTGGTTGGACCCTCTATTTTGATGGAGCAGCAAACCAAACAGGACAAGGAGTAGGGGCATTGCTTGTGTCGCCTCGAAATGAGCATGTCCCCGTTGCCGTTAAGTTACAATTCAATTGCACCAACAATATGGCAGAATATGAAGCATGCATTGTTGGGCTTGAGGCTGCATTGGCCTTAGGCATAGAGAATCTTGACGTATATGGAGATTCGAAGCTAATCATTTGCCAAACTCAAGGAGAGTGGAGAACCAAAGAAGAAAAGCTATTGCCATATCATGAATACTTGGATATTCTCGCTAAGCAATTTCAACGCGTCACTTTCAGTTATTTGCCAAGGTTGAAGAATAGATTCGCCGATGCCTTAGCAACGTTAGCTTCCATGATTGACATACCTCACAATATGAAGATGAGGCCCATCACGGTTCAAGAGCAATGGGCTCCTGCATATGTTGATGCTATAGAAATAGCTGCAAGATGTCCCGATGGAAAGCCATGGTATACAGACATAAAGAACTACATCTCAGGCCAGGGGCATCCCAATGAGGCGTCGAGTAAAGAAATAAGGACTTTGCAGAGATTGGCAGCTAATTTCGTCATTTGTGGAGGAGAGTTGTATCGACGGTCTTTCGATGGAATTCAACTCTTATGTGTCACTGAAGATCAGGCAGAAGAAATTCTGGCAGATATTCATGAAGGGGTGTGTGGGCCTCATATGAATGGGAAGATGTTGGCAAGGAAGATCCTACGTCTGGGGTATTATTGGCCGACATTAGAAGCAGATTGTCACACATTTGTGAAGAGATGCTATAAATGTCAGATACATGCGAATCTCATCCATGTACCACCCACCGAATTGCATTCTCTTACCTCTCCTTGGCCGTTTTCGGTATGGGGAATTGACATCATTGGCAAGATTTCTCCCAAGTCGTCTAATGGTCACGAGTACATACTCGTTGCTATTGATTACTTCACCAAGTGGGTTGAGGCCGCTTCTTATGCAAAGCTTACATCCTCATCAGTTGCTAAATTCATACGCACCAACATAATTTGCAGATATGGAATTCCCCATGAACTTATCTCAGATAATGGATCTCATTTCAAGAAGGAAGTAATCTCTCTTTGCGAAGAATTCAAGATTAAGCATCATAAATCCTCGCCTTATCGTCCGCAGACAAATGGAGCGGTAGAAGCTGCAAACAAAAATGTCAAGACTATCATTAGCAAAATGTCAGAAACTTATAAAGATTGGTCGAATAAGTTACCATACGCCTTGTGGGCTTACAGAACATCAATTAGGGCTTCAACTGGGGCAACCCCTTACTCTCTTGTTTACGGGATGGAAGCAGTGCTACCTGTTGAGATCCGTGTACCTTCGCTCCGAGTATTGACTGAAGTCAAGTTACCAGAAAATGAATGGGCAGATGCCAGGTATAAAGAGTTGAACATGCTAGACGAGAAGAGATTAAAGGCGCTTTACCATGTGCAAGGTTATCAGCGCAGAATAGCCCGTGCTTTTAATAAAAAGGTTAAGGTCAGAGATTTAGAAGAAGGCAATCTTGTTCTAAAAGAGAATCGAGCACCAATGTTTGACCCAAGGGGCAAGTTCAAACCAAATTGGTCAGGACCATACATTGTGGACCAAATCTTACCCGGAAAAGCCGTCAAGCTCCGTAATTTAAATGGAGAAATATTGCCAGAACCAACAAATCTTGATCAACTCAAGAGGTTCTATGCTTGAACATCAGAAGGCCGTCCTTTGGCCGAATAAATCCCAAATTCATAACCAAAAATCAAAAAATTTATAACCTTTTGCAAACCCTTTTGAGCCTAAATAAAATTTTCCTTCAAATCCCAATATACTAGGGGCATTCGCCCTGAACTACGCATGATCTGATTCCTACACTGGGATACGTAGGCAACCTGTTCATAGGTTCGGTCGAGACCCTTGCAAAACCTTAAGCCATTCTTTGAAAAACCCTACCTCACCTATAAAGTCCTTTTGGTGTTCAAGTAAAAAGAAAAGAAGATAAAAAAAAAATAATAAAAAAGAAAAGAAATGGAGCTTGAAGATCCGCTAGATTGAAAAACCTGAAAAGGCGATCTAGGCAAAATTTAGGATCATTCCCCTGCTAAGTTGAAAACCTGAAAGGGCGGCTTAGGCAAAAGGTAAGGGGGTGGCCCGCTGAGTCGAAAACCTGAAAAGGCGATTCAGGCAAAAGTTAAGGCCGAGCGGTCCACCAAGTTGAAAATCCAAAAAAGGAAGACTTGGTCGTGGTAAGATTGGATTCACGCCAAAAGAATTACATCGGTCTCTGAACTCGCGGTAGGTCAGGCGAAGCTAATACACAATGATTCTCGAAACTAGGGGCATTAATTTTGAAGCAATCTGAAAGTTGATAGAAAGATATATGAGGTATCACTGTATTAAAAATAAGTGAAGATGTTTATCAATGGAGAAACGTTCTTTAAAAGAGGCTAGTCTAACCCAAAAGAAAATACTGATAAGTCAGAAGCATCACGAGATTACTGGAGTAATCTTTCTTATTTTGTGTTTTTATTACAAGTGTCTGTAGTTCTATTTAAAAAAAAAAAAAAAAATTTATTTTTAGAATTGTTGTAGGGTGCAATCACTCTGAAGGCAGGTTCATTAACAGGTTCTGAGGAACTTGGAAAAAGGTGACGCTCTCACAAATGACGAAGATCTTTGAAAGAATAATCTCCGGTCAACGAATAGAAGAAGGTTAGAATGCCTCAAACTGAGGCAGATTGCTAATGAAGTGGCATCCCATATTTAAGCCCTGAAGTTCTTTTGCTGCATAGTGTTATTAAATCCTTTGCTTCTAAAGTTGTTAATTGGAAATTTCGATTTCTCTCAAAGCTCAAATCATCATATCTCTCTGAATCCATTTGGAAAAAGATATTTTCTCTCTGAACATCACACAAATATGATATCTCGCTTCCTTGGAGTCCGTACAAATACGGTATTTCACTCTCCGAGTCCATACGACTATGGTCTCTTATCCCCTTTGAACATCATACAACTATGATGTCTCATTTCCTTGGAATCCGTACAAATACGGTATTTCATTCTCTTCGAGTTCATACAACTATGGTCTCTTATCCCCTTTGAACATCATACAACTATGATGTCTCATTTCCTTGGAATCCGTACAAATACGGTATTTCATTCTCTTCGAATCCATACAACTATGGTCTCTTATACCCTTTGAACATCATACAACTATGATGTCTCATTTCCTTGGAATCCGTATAAATACGATATTTCATCTTGCCCAAGCCCATTCAAAAATGATGCTGCATTTTCATTAAGAATCTTTCAAAAGTCATCCATTATTCTCTGAGACCATTTGAAAATGACGTCTCATTTCCTCTGAAGCTGTTCAAAAGCGATATTCCTTTCCCTCCGAAAATCCATTTGAAAATGGTATCCCATTTCTCTCGTTGCCAGCGGCACCGCAGCGGGTTTGTTTTATTGCATTCCAATTCTAGGATTTCATCTAAGGTCTTGCATTATATTAGGTTGCATTGTGTTTAGGGGGTCCTTTGTCGATTAAAGCTACGCAAAATGGTTCTGTCATTTTGACTTTGGTATTCGATGACTACGTCGTCTCTACCAAAGAGGGGCATCTGTAGACACCCACATTTTGCTTTACTTTAACCAACAATAACCTAATATATTGATCCATCCTCAAATTTTTTGAAAAAAACAAAATGATAAAGAGATGTACCTGGTGAGATGATTAGATCCGAAAAATTGAAAAATACCCTGATTAGTGAATTTAGTGTGTTAAATCCATGTGAGAACCCCCTCTATCATTGATTTATATGTTTTAGGTCATTAATATCTTGATCTGACTTTACGGATCATCAATCGGGACAAAATAAGCTAGGGTCATTTCATAGCCCGGACCCTGATTCCATTCCGAGACCCGATTTCCGTAAATCGTTAGATCAATGACAGATCTTGACCTGGGTCTCACCATCCAAAACCACCTAACCTCTCCTCTCATCCTAACCATCCAAACCTCACCTAACCTCACCTAACCTCTCCTCTCATCCTAACCACCCAAACCTCACCTAACCTCACCTAACCTCACCTAACCTTACCTAACCTCACCTAACCTTACCTAACCTCACCTAACCTCACCTAACCTCCTATCCCATTCTCCTATAAATACCCTCTCATCCCACCATCCAAAGAAAAAGAAGAAAAAGAATCCCTCTCTTAGAAAATTCATCCCTCTCCCTCATCTCTTCAAGGGTTCGGCCATCCTTGCCGGATCGGGTGATACGTTGGGTGATATATATCAAAAGCAGTCATTATCAAGCAAGGAATCATCTTCAAGGAATTAACATCAAAGAAAAATCAAACACAAAGTGGGTTTTCAAAGAGGTAGGCATTTATTTCAATTCTATGTAGGGTCTGTTTTCATGCATATCTTTTACTTTAAAAGAAAAACCATGTTAGGAAGCATCTAGGATCAATCTTTACTCATTCTTCTTGATGGTAGACTTTGAAGTTATACATGTTTCCCTCTTCTCTTAACCCATCTTATCTTCATTTTTATTTTTCCCTAATGGTTCACACCCTGGTTCCCCCTGGTTAGCCTCTGGTTAGACCCTGGTTGCACCCAGGTTCGTTGCTGGTTGCACCCAGGTTCGATACTGGTTCGCACCCTGGTTCCCTGCTGGTTCGCACTCTGGTTAGACCTTGGTTGCACCCAGGTTCGTTGCTGGTTGCACCCAGGTTCGATACTGGTTCGCACCCTGGTTCCCTGCTGGTTCGCACTCTGGTTAGACCTTGGTTGCACCCAGGTTCGTTGCTGGTTGCACCCAGGTTCGATACTGGTTCACACCCCGGTTCCCTGGTGGTTCGCACTCTGGTTAGACCCTGGTTGCACCCAGGTTCGCTGCTGGTTGCACCCAGGTTCCCTGCTGGTTGCACCATGGTTCCCCTGCTGGTTCGCACCCTGGTTTCCCTGCTGGTTGCACCCTGGTTCCCCTGCTGGTTCGCACCCTGGTTCCCTGCTGGTTCGCACTCTGGTTAGACCCTGGTTGCACCCAGGTTCGCTGCTGGTTGCACCTAGGTTCCCTGCTGGTTGCACCCTGGTTCCCCTGCTGGTTCGCACCCTGGTTCCCTGCTGGTTCGCACCCTGGTGCACCCTGGTCCGCACCCTGGTTTGTACCCTGCTTCCTCCTAGTTAGACCATGGCTAGTCTCGGGTTTGCTCCTAACTTAGACCCGACTCACTTGACCCTAACCATTAACCCAATCCAACCTAACCATTAACCACACCTAAACCCATACCCATAAGCCTTAAACCCTATAACCATAGCCACACATCATACACCACATGCC
>NW_027518972.1:242500-245000 GCF_043159265.1 Tasmannia lanceolata | reverse complement strand
TTGCCCTAGCAGGGCATTGCTGGGTTGGGCTCCCTTGGCCTTTTGGGCGCCTTGGACGATGTCTTGCGAAGACCATGGGCACAAGGCCATGGCATATGGTGAGGAAAGGACCACGGTTGCCAAGGTTAGGCACCGGAATGCTTGGCCTTGGCTTGCCAAAGCAGGGCATTGCTGGGTTGGGCTCCCTTGGCCTTCCGGGCGCCTTGGACACTGTCTTGGGAAGACCATGGGCACAAGGCCATGGCATATGGTGGGGAATGGACCACGGTTGCCAAGGCTAGGCATATAGAGAGGAATCGCATTTTTGCCCGGATAGGCACCGGAATGCTTGGCCTTGGCTTGCCATAGCAGGGCATTGCTGGGTTGGGCTCCCTTGGCCTTCCGGGGGCCTTGGACGCTGTCTTGGGAAGACCATGGGCACAAGGCCATGGCATATAGTGAGGAATGGACCACGGTTGGCAAGGCTAGGCATATAGAGAGGAATGGACCACGGTTGCCAAGGTTGCGCAAGTTTTGGGCATTTTTTGCCCGGATATGCCCAAGTATGCCCCGATAGGCCCGTTACGCCCCGGTATGAACGCGTATGCCCGGATAGACTCGGTATGCCTTGGGATACATGCGTATGCCCCGATAGGCTTGGTACGCCCCGATATGCGCACGTGTGCCCCAGTAGGGCTCGGTATGCCCCGGTATGTACGCGTGTGCCCCGATAGGCCCGGTATGCCCCGATATGCACACGTGTGCCCCAATAGGGGTCGGTATGCCCCGGTAGGTACGCGTGTGCCCCGTAATGCACGTTTCGCAGATCTCCCCGCATGTCCCGCCCCTATATGTAATACTTACTTACTTACTTACTTTCTTTCTTGCTTGCTTGCTTGCTTGCAATGGTTGGGAGTGCCCGACATGCCCCGCTGCAGAGACCAAGGGCGCAATGACTTGGCACCGCGGATGCCGGGACTCCGGCACTTCCCGTGGCACTGATGGTTGGTTCCAAAGACAAAAGGCCGTGCAAGGCCACCGCACCGCGGATGATTTTGCTCGTGCTGGCGCCGTTGTGTGGCCAAAGAACATGCGCGAATGCTCGTGTCGGAAGGGTTGGTGGTGTCCTGGCCCCGCGGGTGTCACGAATGCTCGGTTGCGAAGACCATGGGACCAGAGCCATGGCACGTCGGATGATGGCTCCAGCTGGCGCCCCGGCACTTTCTGTGGCATTGATGCTCGGTTTCAAAGACAAACGTGCGCAGGGCCAGGGGACCGCGGATGACTGCTCGTGCTGGCCCCGTTGGGCGGCATTGATGGTCGGTTGCAAAGAAAATGCGCGATTGCTCGTGTCGGGGCCTGGCAAGCCAAGGCCAAGCGAGCCATGGCAACGCGGATGATGGCTCCAGCTGGCGCCCCGGCACTTTCTGTGGCATTGATGCTCGGTTTCGAAGACAAACGTGCGCAGGGCCAGGGGACCGCGGAGGACTGCTCGTGCTGGCCCCGTTGGGCGGCATTGATGGTGTGTTGCAGAGAGCATGTGCGATTGCAAGTGTCGGCCGGGTTTGGGTTCCCTTGGGCTTTCGGGTGCCTTGGACGCTGTCTTGCGAAGACCATGGGCACAAGGCCCCGTCCTGGCCCCTTGTTCGATTCGCTCTCGTCTTGCGCTTGCTTCCAAGGTCCTCCATGACCTTCCCCATGGCCTTGCTAGATCCCCCCCATGACGCATGACCTCTGTCCGTTGATTGGTTTTGAGTGCACACCATGCCCGGCTTGGCACCGTGTTGTCGCGTGAGTGGCATTTGGATCGTGCATGCTGGTGGGCTACCTGCCAATGCGCACAAGCCTTGCACACTAGCCTTGCGCACGAGCCTTGCACAAAAGCCTTGGACACAAGCCTTGCGCACAAGCCATGCGCACAAGCCTTGGACGCTAGCCTTGCACACAAGCCATGCATACAAGCCTTGCTCACAAGCCTTGGGCACTGGCCCATCGCAGTAGCCTTGCACACAAGCCTTGCGCACTAGCTTTGGGCACGAGCCTTGCGCACTTGCCTTGGGCACTAGCCTTGCACACAACCCTTGGGAACTAGCCTTGCGCACCAGCCTTGCCCACAAGCCTTGCACACCAGCCTTGCACACTAGCCTTGCATACAAGCCTTGCACACTAGCCTTGCACACAGGCCATGCTCACTAGCCTTGGGCACTAGCCTTGCACACAGACCTTGGGCACTAGCCTTGCGCACTAGCCTTGCCCACGAGCCTTGCACACTCGCCTTGCACGCAGGCCTTGCACGCTAGGCATGCTTGGGCCAGCAGCTCCCGCATCAAGTCGGCGGGTGTAGGCACGGTTGGGCGCAGATCCCGCATCGCCTCGTCGCGTCTGGGCGCAAACCCGTCGCGTCTCGTTGCGTCTTCAGAAGTCGTCGCTAACAGCACCTTTGGTTGCCACTGGTGGTTAGGCGGGTTGGTTGCGCAAACCCTATAGGAGGGTGGCATGCTGCGGGGCGCTGGAATGCGCA